>NW_025859244.1:377881-405876 GCF_002878395.1 Capsicum annuum
TTGTGAAAGTTATTCTTTCGAAAGATTTAAATGATATTTACATTAATGAGAATTGATATTCTTGATGAACTGAAAGTGATTGACAAATTATATGATGACTCACATGTGTTATTGTACTTATTTCATCCTCTCATGATTATGATGGTTTTCTTCGGGCTATGTGAGTCTTTCATACATCCTGCATATTTCTTATAAATATTTATGATGATGATGTTTATACAACTGCATACACCCCCATATACTCAGTTCCTTTCCATCATACTGACCCACATCTTCGGATGTGGGCTGTATTTTCTCGAATTATAGGTTCAGGTGCTCAGTTCTAGGTTCGTCAGTGATTCTTTTGGCACGTTGTTCTACATCCTCTGTTGTAGTGAGTCCTCATGTTCTGAGGACATAATGTCTGATGTTGGTTTTATGGAATTGTTTACATTTGATAACTGAGTATGAGTCAGTTGGGGCATGTCTCAATGACTCGCTGGTTTTATTGATTTTCTTAGAGGCTTGTCAGACTAGTACAGATGTTGGGAGTTGACTAATAAGTCATATTTTGTTATCTTTCTGAAATTCTTTTATTCTTGGATGATGATTACTATGTTGATATTTGAGGGTTATTTATGGAAACCCTATTGATTTGTGCTGAACTGAATGAAAATGGCTTAAAGGGTTAGCTTAGGGCTACTCGTAGCCTCAAGTACCATGTAACGCTCCGGGACCTATTTTTTGGGGCGTTACAATGGTGTAGACTGAACAAGATATGGGTGATTGAGTTTATAAAGCATGTAGAAACATAATTCCCATGGGGGAACACAATGTCATGGTTTGTATTCAAAACTATCATGAGAAAATTGAGTAAATTCATACTTGACATTGAAATTTCTTAAAGAGGATGAAAACAGTTTATACTTGTAAAGTAAGTAATTATTGGGACTCGTTGGGTGGAATAAACCCATTGATGAATATCCCACATACCTGAGTTGCTTGAATTCTTGAAGAAAACTTGAAATTGAGACCTTGGAAGGGTGAATTTCTTGATGAAACCCCTTGCTTTTTGCTCTTCAATGTGAGAAAGGATTGAATGTTGTTAACTGACTAAAAAAGGGAAAATAATGCCTCTAGTAATGTTTTAAGTCATGGATTGGGTGTTTATGGAGGAGAAAGGGCCAAAAAGCCCTCCACCCTTTAAAGAAGGCTGCACAATTTTACACTGCAGCGTGGCACGATGCCTATCGTGAAGGCCAGCCTCCTTGATAAGGTGCATGCCTTTGAGGGTAACCTCTGTGACATATTTTGCATCACGGATGCTAACCTCTATGACACGCTGCATATCATGGAGGGCCACCTCTATGGAACGTAAAAAATGTAGAGGTATACTGCCTTCATAGTCCAAAATCATCCCGAACCTTTTCTAAAAATTATGACTCTCTCCTGGATAACCCGCTTAAAATTTCTAAACATATTTCAACTCATAAATCTACGTTTTGAACATGAGAAGGCCAAAAATAAAATATTTGTAATCTTGGGGATGTTAAAATGGCCATGTCACGTGTACTTAATATGAAATAAGTGCTTTGGGCCCTTTAAACATGTGACAAATAGTCGAAAACTTTTCTAGGAACTTGTGGGGTATTAAAATATCTCCCCTTCCTAGGATCTTAGGGGTATTACAATATCTTTCCCTTGGGATCATTCGTCCCCAAATGACACTGTCTGAGTTGAGATACTAACAAGACTGAGATCATGCAATAAATACTTATAAGCTGAATCATGATTAAATTACGAAATCTGAAATACGATGCACAAACTGAATTGAATATTATGAATGCATGCTATGACAAGAGGATGGTTGGGTAGCTGAGATTGAAAATGAGCGAATCAATTTAAAGAAAATCATTACCTTAAGCTATATCCGAATTCGTAGAGAAAAGATGGAGTTACTTGTCTCGCATATCTTCTTCTATTTCCCAATGGCTCCCTCAACGTACTAATTTCTCCGTAGAACTTTAACCAAGGGGACTTCTTTATTCCTCAACCTATGAAGCTGACGGTTAAGGATTTCAACTAGGACTTCTTCATAGGAGAAGCTATCTTTCACATCTACAATCTCTAAGGGCATGACTAAAGCTGGGTCGCCAATACATTTCTTTAGCAGGGAGACATGAAACACTAGATGTACAAATTCTAAATCTATGGGCGACTCTAACTCATAAGCTACCTTCCCAAAACGTCTAAGAATCTTGTATGGGCCAACATAACAGGGATTGATCTTCCCTTTATTACCAAACTCTTTACCTCTTTCATGGGCAAAATATTCTAATACACAGAATCACCGACATTAAAATCAAATTCTCTCTTCCTCACATCGACATAGGATTTTTGATGACTTTAGAATATCTTCAGCCTTTCTCAAATCAACTAAAATTTCTCCATTGCCTCAAAACTAAATCTAGCCTTATTAAATCAGCCACACCAACCTCAAACCAACCAAGAGGTTATCTATACCTCCTACCATAAAAAGCCTCAAATGGAGCCATCTAAATGCTAGAGTGATAGCTATTGTTGTAAGAAAACTCAATCTAAGGTAAGTGGTCATCCCAACTACCCTTGAAATCGATAACACAGTCTCTCAACATATCCTCTAAGGTATGAATGGTCTTCTCTGCCTAAAATCTGCCTAGGGATGAAAAGCCATACTAAGATAAACTTGGGTACCAAGACCCTTCTGAAAGCCTTCCAAAAATAAAAGGTAAATTGAGTACCTCTATTTGAAATAATGGTCAGCGGAACTTCATATAACTTTACCAACTCCCTAAGATAAATTCTAACATAATCCTCGGCTGAAAATAAAGTATATACTGGCAAAAAATAGGCTGATTTGATTTTTCTATCCACAATGACCCAAATTGAATCATGATGACGATGCGTACAAGGTAACCTTGAAAAAGAATCCATGATCACTATCTCCCACTTCCAAGTGGGGATACTGAACTACAAAAGTATACTGCTAGGCCTTTGGTGCTCAACTTTAACCTACTGATAATTTGAACACCTAGCCATAAATTCTATAATATCCTTCTTCATACTATTCCACCAATAGATTTCCCGTAAGTCATAATACATCTTAGTGGCCCCTGTGGGAATAGAATATTGATGCCATGTGCTTCTACTAATATTCTCTGTCTCAAACCATCCACACTTGGAAAACATAAACTACCTTGATAACACAGCATAATACCTCCCCCTTAGGAGAAAATCTCAACCTTCTGATCCTAAACTGCCTTCTTCAGCTTGACCAAAATAGGATTCATATCTTGCTAATGATTTACCTCAGAAACCAGAGAAGACTTCAAACTATTTTGAACACATATACTACCTTTTGGCTGAATCAACCAACCTAGCACTAAATCTAGCAAGCTGATAAACCTTATGGACTAGATCCTTCTTACCCTCCTCAACATGAGCAATACTTTCCATAGCCAATATACTAGGGACATCATCCACCACATTGGCCTTACTTGGGTGATATAACACATTTATATCATAGTCCTTTAACAACTCAAGCCACCCTCTCTAGCGAAGATTTAAATCTTTCTACATGAACACATACTGTAAACTTTTGTGGTTTTTTAACACATCAACATGAACCCCATAAAGGCAATGTCTCTAAATTCTTATAGCAAAGACAACTCCTGCCAATTTAAAATCATGAGTCAGTTAATTCTTTTTATGGGGTTTAAGCTGTTTAGAGACATAGGCTATGACCTTACTTTTTTCCATTAACGCACATCCAAGACCCACTCTAGAAGTATCACAATAAACTACGAACCCATCAAAACACTTAAGTAGAGTCAATACTAAAGCAGAAGTGAGTTGAGTATTCAACTCCTGAAAACTTTACTCGCAGAAATCTGACCACTGAAATTTGACTTTTTCTGAGTCAATCTAGACATGGAAGAAGCAATAGTAGAGAATCCCTCAACAAACCATCTGTGGTAACCGACTAAACCCAAGAAACTCCTGATATCTAATGGAGATATAGGCCTAGGCCAGTTTTTTACCACTTTGGTCTTTTGAGGATCAAATCGAATGCCATTAACAAAAATAATGTGACCAAGGAAAGGTACTGACCTCAATCAAAATTAGCATTTTCTAACCTTAGCGAATAACTGGTGATCCTTAAGGGTTTGTAATACAATCTTCAAATGGCCTGCATGATCTCTTTTACTACGAGAATAGATAAGGATGTCATCTATGAATACTATGACAATCATCTCCAAGTAATACTTGAACATCCTGTTCATCAAGTCCATAAAATATGCATAAGCATTCGTTAGTCCAAAAGACATAACTAGAAATTCAAAGTGACCATACTGAGTTTTGAAGGCTGTCATTAGGATGTCACATTCTCTAACTCTAAGATGATGGTAACCAGATATGAGGCCTATTTTAGAGAAATATTTTGCACCCAAAAGTTTGTCAAAGAAGTTATCAATTTTGGGAAAAGGGTACTTATTCTTGATTGTGACTTTGTTCAACTGGTGGTAGTCAATGCACATTCTAAGTGATCCATCTTTTTTGCACACGAAGGGAACTGGACCACCCCATAGAGAAACACTAGGCCTGATAAAACCTTATCTAAGAGATCTTTCAACTATTCCTTCAACTCCTTAAGCTTATCTAGAGCCATTTTATAAGGTAGGATTGAGATAATCTGGGTATCTAGGAGAAGATCTATTCCAAAGTCAATTTCCCTCTCGGGAGAAACTCTGGGAAGATATTCAAGGAAACTTCTATAAAATCATTCACTATTAGAATAGACTCAAAACTCAGAGCCTTAAAATTTGATTCCTTGATGATACGAGAAAGACAACGGAAGCATGAAACACACTCCAAATCAGTCCTCAATCTTAAGGATCCAAGGACCAGGATGGAGACCACTCTTGGATTCGCTATCAACAAGAAAAATACAAGATACAATGGTGTATATAACACCAAAAATAGCTACAAAACGTGGGAACAAGATAAATGACAATAACACAAGTTTTGGATTCAATAAAGGACCCAAAACAGTCCACTATACAAGATGACAACAACAAAAGTAAAGGATAGATAGTGAGACCAAGATTATTACAAGATTAAGAACTAAAGAGTGTATTAAACTCAAAAAACCCTAATGAATCTGATAATCAAAATTGCACTCTTATGGTGACTGCCAAGGGAATCAACTCACCTCAAGATCTACCATTTCCAAGCAAAGATCAATACTAGTTTTTCCAAGCCCTAACTAAAACTAAGTGTTCTACTCTCAAGAGAGAGGATTTTTAATGTTTCAATCTTTCATCTTTCATAAACTAATGAAAATAAGACTAAAGTAGCCTATTTATAATCTATTACAAAATGAACACAAAATGACTCAAATGGCCTTAATGAGGAGGGATGGTCATGGAATTTCGCTTGGATAAAGATAAGAGACCAAAATACCCTTCAATCAAGGGAGCCAAAACCGTGAACCAACAAGGTGGTCCAAACCAGAGAGTACTTAAATCTTCAAGTCTCCAAGTAATCTTCCACACTTGGGTTTGATTAATGGTAGGCTCAAAATGTCCCCTCCAAGTATGATCCCGTGCCCTCCATGCGACCAAAGCTTAATGCTTCACATAGTGACTTTGAATGATGTCATCGAAAGCTAAGGTGGCTATTATTCTTGTATTATCCTCCCCTTCTTGAAAAGGATCCGAGCTCGAATCCAAACCTTACAAAAATGAAGAGAGGGCAAACAAATACAAACTCCTCATAGCATGAGGGTTAGCGTTAGCACAACAAATCATCTCAATATGCCAAGGTTGCACATATTTGTAATATATCCAAGCATCCTTTGAATTAAATATTAAAAGCTTAGTGAAAGGTGCACAATGGATTTGGTTATGGGAATCACTAAGATATAAAGAAACTACATAGGTCCTATTAGGATCAAATAATCCACAAGGTAGAACTTCCTTCATCTTATGAGCTATAGGACACCCTTGCTTCTTTATCTCATCAAAAGACCACACCAAGGGGGGTGTTTTGATTGGTTCTAAAGTCCATAAAATCCATATAGCATTATCACACACGCACATGGATAGACCAACAAACTTCCTACCTCGACATAAAATAAATCCAAAACTAGCATAGAAATCATTATAGGCAAAGAGCTATAGGAAAGAATCACATTCAAAGGAATTCACGGGTGAAGAATCAGTATTTAAACACATACACATTCTTTCCTTCAAACAACTAGACAACTTGGTATCCACAAATTAGAATTCATACAATTTAGGAACAAGCTTGTCAAATAAGAATGCACATTTAGGAACATTACTCCAAGGAGTCAATGACACCTTTGCCCTCGTGTTTTCAAGAAGGACTACACATTCCTTACCCATAAGAGTTCTCTCATCTTTTAAAAAGAGATTTCCATCTTTAGGAGGAATGTTGTCACACCATAGTGGGTTAGCATATCGGCTATAGCTTCCAAGGAAAGCTATACCTTCATTTTCACCACTAAGCTCATTAGGAGTGTTTATATCATCTTCAAATAAGACATTATACCTAAAGAGAACATGATCTATTTCACGGGCAGATTCGGAACAAACACATTCAACACTCTCTAAAAGCTCAATATCACATTTTAAAGAGATTTTAAGTACAAGATTATCCCAAAATTGCTCTTGGGTCCACTCCCCTTTTGTTGACCAACTTTTTCAAATACTCCACTCACTTGATTTCGATTAATCACATCACACACACACTCAAGTGATGTACAATTTTCACAAATAGGTTAATCAACACAAATTACACAAGATGATGTACTTCCGTTCAACATATAGGCTTCATCACTAGATGGACATAAATCGATCTTACAAGAAGAGTCAATTTGGTCATAAATAGGATCAACTAGTGTATCCACACTCACAATATGTACATCATCAATAAAAGGCAAAGAGTCATTCAACTCATAAGTAAGTAAGCTACTACTCACACTTAATGGGCTACTAGCCATACAATTATCATTCACATGCATAAAAGTATAAGAGTTAGCTATTTTACCTTGAAGTTCTTGAGTCGACTCTCCTTTGCTGTGTTGTGAAGGTCCTCCATAAGCTTGGGCATAAACTTCACTTTTGCATTTCTCTCCATCACTTTCCATGTCGGTACCTACACAAATTTTCTTAAAATAGACGGACAAACAATGTTAGCTCGATTTAGTGTCAATCCCCTCGCTTCACTCCACATAACCTCTTCGTTTTCCACTCTTGGATTACCACCTTGAACACCCTTACTCCTCTCAATCTTTTGTCTCTCTCATAAGCATTCGGATTAGAGTAAGTATTCACTTCTCTTTGCAACTCAGGCTGCATGTATGTTATGAGGTGATTTCCCCACCGGTTTCTTACAATATTAGGCTAATTTTGTACATTTGGAACTCTATGTTGTGCAAACCAATTGGTACCTAAGCATACATAACCATATGTCAATGGAAGAATATCACACCATACCTCTTCATGATACTCAAATTGGGAGAAGACAACTTTGACCCTCTCGGTAACCTTAAGCCTATCCAAGAAGTATGGAACAAGTAAAGGCTCGCAAAATAACCTCAAGTAGTCAACCATGAATGGAATGATGTAGTTTCTATAGTACCTATCATTTAACACAATGAGGCAGCCCGGTATCCCACAAATGGTCACCTTTCTGGAGTGTACACTCCTTCTTGGTCAATCTTGTAAAGGACATGAGGACCCCTCAATTTTGGAGATGCATACCCTCTTCTTCTCATTGAAAAACCTCCACTAGAGCTAGTATAACCATTCACACTATATCGATCTTGATAAGAATTACTACAACATGGAGAATATGAATCTTCACACTCCTCACGTGTACTCTCATCATAGATCTCATAAGCTTTGCGAACGAAAGGGTTATACCTAATGCCAAATCTATGTTTGGAGTGAGAAGTGTAAGACTCCTCACATGTCCCAACGTTATCATAAGATCCATCATGAGGTCCTACATCATCTCCAAAGTCACCATAAGCACTAGGTACTTCATTCACCTCATTTTCCCCTCAAAACAGTAACTTTCAAATCTGCCCAAGTTTCGATCATGGCTATTTCCATAACCTCTGCAATCTCCCTCAACTTCATAGCCATAAAACCCCTCACTACAACTATAGACTCCCATGTTATAGTCACAATAATCCCCGGCTATCGAAGACATGTTCCGCTTATATCACCTTTGTACCTACACAATGAACAAATAATATTAGTAGTAAAAGCTCCTCACCAACATTCATATTCACTTACTTTTGTGATCTTCACAATTGGAGCGGCGAATATTGAAAGTTGCTTATACTCCGATAGTCGATAAGATGTCAATTCTACTTGGCGTCCAGAATAGATTCTTATTTGATCGACTTAAGACTCAAAACAAAATTTTACTTACGAACTTGAAATAAAGAAGTTACTACGAGTTAAAAATCGAGAAAAGCACACAAATAATGAAGACACAAAAGAAATGAATTCAATAATTAATCTACAACTAAGTAAGTGATTACTAGTTGTTAATTAATTCTAAAATCAAGACATGAAACTAATGAAACAATAAAATAAAACTAAGAATCTAAAATTTTGAGCTCGAAAATATTGCGTGAATAGTAGAAGTGAAGATGTGGCATCCACTTATTGGTTTAATTTTATCATGTAGTTATTCTCAAATGTTCAAGTCTTGGTCAAAGATTAATTTGGATTGGTGGAATTTGTTTTAAGGGGAAAATAAGTCTTGGAGCCTTTTTCAATTTTCAAGATTTGACTTTTTCTTGTAATTCTCCTTAAAACATGGGTCCTTAAATCATGGAAAAGTGGTTCAAAAGTGATATAAAGTATTTTGGTGGTTGGGGGTCTTTCCAGACTAGCAAGTAAATACACATTTTTTCTTCACCTTTTAGGATCTAACATTCACTTTATGTTCTGAAAATATATGAAGGAAGGTGAAGAACTTCAAGAACAAAAACAATCACACCAAGAACAATAACAACAATCTTCAAGAACAACAGCAATTCCAACGGCCAACTCCAATCCACAACAACAAATGATCAAGTCTCTTTAGTGTTATGTCTTCAATTTTAACAAGAGATGAAGGTTGTGATGAACTTCAAGAACAATAACAACATTCACCAAGAATTACAACAACATCCACATGGCCCAATTCAAAGCCATAACAATAAGAACAACAACAATGGGCCAAGTTTATGTTCACAACAACAACTTTCAAAAAGTTCAAGCTCAAGTTTAGATCTAGACTCAAAGTGTTAGTGGACAAGAAAACTAACACTAGAAACAACAAAACAAACAAGAACACTACTAGATCTAGTCACACAACAAAAAAATCTTAGCCAAGACACAACAAGAACACAATTTTGGCCAAGAACACAAACACAGACAGATTGCTATTTTTCTCAAATTTTCAGTTTTTAACTCATTTTTTTTAATTTTCTAACAAGAAAGCCCAAGATTAATCTTGTAGGAACAATATCAAGCCATTCTTTGATACCAAATGATACGAGAAAGACAACGGAAGCACGAAACACACTCCAAATCAGTCCTTAATCTTAAGGATCCGAGGACCAGGATGGAGACCACTCTCGGATTCGCTATCAACAAGAAAAATACAAGATACAATGGTGTATATAACACCAAAAATAGATACAAAACGTGAGAAACAAGATGAATAAAAATAACACAAGTTTTAGATTCAATAAAGGATCCAAAACAGTCCACTACACAAGATGACAATAACAAAAGTAAAGGATAGACAGTGAGACCAATATTATTACAAGATTAAGAACTAAAGAGTGTATTAAACTCAAAAACCCATAATGAATGTAATAATCAAAACCACACTCTTACAGTGACCTCCAAGGGAATCAACTCACCTAAAGATCCACCATTTTCAAGCAAAGATCAATACTAGCTTTTCCAAGCCCTAACTAAGACTAAGTGTTCTACTCTCAAGAGAGAGGATTTTTAATATTTCAATCTTTCATCTTTCATAAACTAATGAAAATAAGACTAAAGGAGCCTATTTATAATCTATTACAAAATGAACACAAAATGACTCCAATTCCCTTAATGAGGAGCCGGTCATGGAGTGTCACTTGGACAAAGATAAGTGACCAAAATTCCATTCAATCAAGGGGTCCAAAACCATAAACCAACAAGGTGGTCCAAACTTGAGAGTACTTAAGTCTTCAAGTCTCCAAGCAATCTTCCACACTCGAGTTTGATTAATGGTAGGCTCAAAATGTCCTCTCCAAGTATGATCCCATGCCCTCCATGTGACCAAAGCTTGATTCTTCATATAGTGACTTTGAATGATCTCGTCGAAAGATAAGGTGGCTATTATTATCATATCACTTGACTCAGACAATATCGTAAATACAACCCTTGGATATCATCTTTCTTGCCTTAAGATAAGAGATAAACCAACCTATAGGTACTGAGGTACTACCCCTCCATTCTATAACTAGCTAATTAGGGAACTAAAACTAGAAAATTCTATTTCTATAATCAACTGAGTCATAGAAAGAGTGGAGCTAATTCATGCTTAGAATGACATCAAAATCAGTCATCTCTAATTCTACAAGGTCTATTGAAGTAACTTTTTAAGAAACTATGTTAGGCAATTTTTGTATACCCATCTGGTTATAATAGAACTACCAACTAGAGTAGACAATGAGAAGGGTTCTACTAAGATTTTGGTACTGACACCAAAATCTACTACTATATAAGGAGTCACAAAAAAAAGTAAAGCTCTGGAGTCTAATAATGCATAAACATATAGATAGAAGACTTGTTGCAACATACCTATAACTATATCTGGAGAACTCTCCTAATAATATCAAGTCTAGAGAGCATAAATTTGATTCTCACATTGCCCATTGGTGGCATTAAAGGTGGTGCCCAACTGAGTTAGGCGACTGGATAGAGTTGAAGGATTTGCTATGAACGGCTATTCCTTCCCTTCCACATACCTTTTAGGTAGTCGCTTACCATGTGTCCTATCTTACCATACCTAAAACACATATCACTACCTGCCCTGCTCTTACCTTAATGGTTATTACCATATCTTCTGTAAACCGATTGGTATGACTACTATTCACACTTCTTAAGACTTAAAGCTTAGCGCTCTATCCCGATTGTCCTGCCTGAACTTAGCATTGGTGCACTGGCTGAAGATAGGGATGAAGCTGAAAATTTTTGAAGGAACTAAGAAAGATTTCCACCATTAGACCTTCGTTGTGAAAAACTAAAGCTACCGATTCTGGCTTTTTTATTGTCTCTTTCCTTCTTTTTTGAGTTTCTCCTCCTCTATCTGTTGATCATGAACCATCAACCTAGAGAGGTCCATCTTCTTAATCAACATAGCTATTCTAAACTCCTTGACTACATCATCTAACACACCAGACACAAACTTACTCATTCTGGCCCTAAAATTAGCCACCATAGTCCGAGCATACCTAGCCAATTAGGTAAACTAGAGTGAGTACTCTTTCATACTCATGTTACCCTACTTCATATTTATAAACTCCAGCACCTTTGCCTCTATCAACTCGAGTGGGGAGAATCTATTTAAAAGGGTTGTAGTATATTTATCCCATTCTATAGGTCCTTTCTCAACACCTCTGTCCTCCTTCCACTACTTCAACCAAGTTTGAGATACTCTTTACAATTAGTAAGCAGCTAAGTTAGCACTCTCATTAGCATTAATACCCATGATATCTGTCACTTTTTGCATACCATCCAAAACTCTTGCGGATCTTCCTCAGACTTGGATCTAAAAAAATGGAGCATTCGTTAGAGTAAAGCCTCAGATTTTAGCTACCGTCATGCACACTACTAGATTGGTTGGGGTAACAGCCTTTTGATTCTTCTGAGCATCCATAGTTTGGGCCAAAACTATAAAAGTGGTCCTGAATTCGGCATGAGAGAAATATTTATTTAGAGGATCTTGTTGAACATGTAATGGTGCGAGATGATCCCCGTTCTTTATTTCTTTATTTGTTCTGGGAGGTATTTTCTATAAATGGATGAAGGGTGAGTTACAAAAGAAAATTCAATAGATCTCAAGCTCTTTCAAACAACATGAATATTGAAAAAAAGGGGACTATTCCTAAAACATCCATAGCCTCTCGCCCATAAGTATGGCGCGCTTCACACTCATGCACGAGACTCTACTCAACATGGCTTTCAGACACTCTAGGATAATTTAAAACCTTAGGTTCTAATACCAAGTATGTTGAGACTTGAGACAATCCCCTAGTCATGACATGGTATTTAAGTCCATAAGTGACCCAAGCTAACCTATGGTCTGGCACATGTTGTAAGGTACTGAAAGAAAATACAAGGCACTATGCGAAATTCATTCATGGAAATATCTGAATGTTAAAAAACCAATAACAAAGGTACTGAATAGTCATTACTTAAAACATATTAACTGTCTAACTGGCTGAAAGCCTCTAAACATAATGAGTTGTTGGGACAGGTCCCCAACTAATTCTGACTACTGAAATAACATAAAATAAGGTACTAGAAATCATGATAAATAACAGTTGTATTAGTCCTTGAATAATGAGGACTCACCAAATATAAATAGAGTGATACAAGGACAGACTATATGCGATCTGGTAATTGAGCCTCCGAACTATATTATGAAATCAATATAGCACAAAAGAGAGTATGCGGTTAGTACTTTTAATTTACTGGTATGTGCTATGGTACTAACTAAAATACATATAGTATGGAGCATGAATGTATTAACATGTAAAATGATGCAAGACAAAGCATAAAAGTGTATTGAAATAATCTGTAAAACTGAATAACTGATAAACTAGACACTTGGTCATGCAAACCTAGGCTAATATAATTTTAATACTGAACAAAAATTATGGGAGCTAATTACAATTGATAGGCCCCAATCAGAGCTAATTGAGGTCCAACCAATAACCACAGTTGGAAAATGTAATACCTTGCCACGGGTACTAACACTAACAATGTGGATCCACAAGGCCAATATTCGAAAGGATGAGGGTGTCATTCCTATAATGATAGGGGACCCCTCATAATTTTATGGTGGCACTATAGGTTTGGAACTTAGGGATTACTACTAATGACTTATGTCTAAATGACAAGGGATCTGCCATTCCTGCGTTCACTCAGTGCTAAGTGTTACTCCTAATTGATTAACACTGGTATTATTATTATTCATTTAACGTGATTTAGTACTGATAAGTGCTTATTATGATGTTATTCTAAAATTTAATGATAAAATCCTAATATAAATGACTTGTATCCTGGTGACAATGATAAACATGATTTTCCTAGGTATAGAGTATTCATAACCTGCCAGCATAAGTTGTCATAACTAATCATAATAATGGTGAGTAAATCATGAGATGGACAATTCATAAATTGATAATTAACATGGTGTAGACTAAACATGATATGGGTGACTGAGTTCATAAAACATATAAGAACATAATTCATATGGTAAAACACATTGTAATAGTTTGTATTTAAAACTATTAAGAGAAAATTGAGTAAAGTCATACATAACATTAAAATTTCATAAAGAGAGAAAATAGGGTTTATATTTGTAAATTAAGGAATTCTTGGGACTTAACGGGTGGAAAAAACCCATAGATGAATAACACGCATACCTGATTAACTTGAATTCTTGAAGAGAACTAGGAATAGAGACCTTAGAAGGGTGAATTTCTTGAAGAAACCCCGTGCTTTTTGCCCTTGAATGTGGGAGAGGATTAAATGTTATTAATTGAATAAAAAGGGGAAAATAATGCCTCTTTTAATGTATTAAGTCATGGATTGGGTGTTTAAGGAGGAGAAAGGACCAAAAATCCCTTCACACCTTAATGAAGGTTGCACAATTTTACACTATAGCATGGCAAAATACCTATCGCGGGAGGCCAGCCTCCGTGACACACTGCCTATCATGGAGGCTAACCTCCATGACACGTTGCACATTGTGGAGGCTTACCTCTGTGGCACACTGCATATCATAGAGGGACACCTCCGTGGCACATCAAAAGCACAGAGGCATACTGTCTCTATGGTCCAAAATCACACCAAACCTTTTTTGAAAATTCTAAAACTCTCCCGGATGACCCTTTTAGAAATCCTAATCATATTTCAACTCATAAATCTACGATTTAAACATGGAAAGGCCAAAAATAAAATGTTCAAAATATTGGGGATGTCAAAATGTCCATGTCACTTGTACTTAGTGTGAAATAATTATGTGCCCTTTAAATATGTGACGAATAGCCAAAAACTTATCTAGAATCTTATGGGGTATTACTAATCCCCAACCTTAATTATTTAATACTAAGTCATTCAACCCATAATCAAACTTAACATTCACATTCATACGCAATATATAATATGGATCATCTTATGAAGAAGAGTAGACAGAAGCTTATGTCAAAGCCGAACTGCAATTCCTTAAATCATTTACCAAATTTCCATCCTTATTTCACTATACCAAAATTCAATCACACTATCAAAATCATAATCTACTCATCAATACGAGAATGATGATACTCATATTGAACCATTGTACTTTAGGCACAAAAATAACACTAAAAGCCCCAAGTGGGTCCTACTTATGGAAAACGCATTTCCAAGGTCAAACCCATATTCATACATGAACAAGGAATCATAAACCTCAAGAAATGGGTGTAAAAAAAGTAATCTTTGGGCTAAAATTAAGCCCTGTGTGAATTTAGGGTTTTGGGTCAAAACTAGGAAATTCAAGCATGAATTTGAAGAATTCTTACCTTAAATCTTAATATATTCATGATAATAGATGATAATAAAGCTTCTAAGTCACCCCCATAACTCAGTTTTGAGTTTTCATACCCATTTAAGGTTTTTGGCTCTCAAGAATGAGGAGAAAATGACCAAAATAAGGCCTAAAAGGTCATTAAATGCCTTTTTCCAGGTAAGGACATGCCATGATCACACTTCTTCGATCATGATCACCATATATAGATCTATTTTAACCTTGAGAGATCACTATAGGACATTATAGTATCCCTTGTGCAATCGCAATGCACCAGATATCAGCAAACTTGAAAAATCTCCCAAGTTTGCAACAACTCCTCAGGACTCTTTTGTCATCTAATTTTTGCAAATAAACTATGTAACCACACTAAATTTGATGCTCTAGATGCATTGTAAAAGTTGGATTTTCCATCCAAGGTCATTTCGACCAAATGTGGGTCCCACACTCGAATTACTAATTTTTCAACTTTTTGACCAATAGGTCAAAGTGAGATCGAGTGCATTGGTACCCAAACCAAAGATCTACCTAGCCTAAAATTGATATTCTAGAGTTTTTGGAACAGTCAAAATTTGCATTCAATACTGTTTTACTGAATTTTTGCTCGGTGGCCATTTGCACCAACAAATACCTCCAAATGAGGAATTTTCTCTAAAAATAAAATGAACTATCCAGTAACCAAACTGTTAGTCCCAGCAAGTCATAAATGACTTAGGAAAGCTATGGAGAATCTCAAACGACAAAAATAAATGGGATTATGAAAAATGACCTGAAGGTCATTACACATTATTATTATTATTAGAAAGAAAATAAAAGACCTAATGTTTATACTAGAAATTTAGACCTGAGCATGATTATTACTTTCAGTGAGTACTTGAATGTAAGCAAAAAATAGTAGACTTTTGCACCTTGGCTCATTGTTGTGACTCTATGATACAAGCAACATTGCCTCTGGACCTTTTAATGGGATACATATGATGCTTGAGGTGCTTGATGACTCCTTAGTGTTATTAAAAGATTCCACATAGATGAAGATTACCCTTAAGGAGGTTCAAAGGACTTTTGACGAGATTGAAGGAATGCAAAACGATGCTCGAATGCCCCTTAGAAGGGATATGCGCCCAAGGCACTTTGGATCTGCCTTTGATCCACTCTAGCATTTTAAGAGCAAGTCAAAATAGCCCTTAGTAGGCCTTTTATTTCCATTGGGTCACTTTTGGGCCTAAATAATAATTAGCCTAAACGATAAATACTTGGGAGATAGCTTATTTCCTTAGTTTTTGGATATTAATTGAGCTCTGTTTTACAGAGTATTTAGAGTACTTGGAAAATCCAATATTGATATTTGTTTAGAAACTATGGTTGTAATCAGGTTTTGATTCCCTTTGTGCTTGTTGGTAATCAATAAAGGAGGTCATAGGGTTTGAACTACCCTTTGGTTGCCTTTTTACTATCTTCTTTGTGTCTATCTTTTTATCAGTATCATTCTATCTCTTTATCTTTCATTTTATGCATTTATATTCTTGTTTTCATATCTTGTATAGTATCATTTGGTATCGTAGCTGAGCTTGATTTTGTTCCTACGAAGTCAATCTTAGGTCTAGTTATCTTAAAAATTGAAAAATCACAAAAAAATTACTATTCATGTTTTAAGTCTTAGGTCACATTTTGAGTTTTTGATTTTCAAGTTTTCTTGTGTTTCTAGTGTAGGATTTGCATTCCCTAACATATTATATATCATATATCAAATTTAATTTGAATCAGAGCAAAATTGTGTCTTATACTATCATTGGAAGCGTGGGTTTAAAGAAGTTTAAAATGGATTGAAGATTTCAAAGTAGGTTGCAATATTTGAAGTTTAGGGTGAGGAATTTGAGAAAAATAATGTGTGGAATGAGTTTATAATGTTGAAAAGTGCATAAGTTCAAAATTTCAACTCATTCCGAGCTAAGGAGAAAAAGTTGGAAAAGTTGGCGTTCTTTGAGAGATTGTTATCTTCATCTTGAAAGTTCATCCAAAATTGATTGTTTGATCAAAAATGAAGGAATAAAAAGTGTGAAAAAGCTTCTGTAATAAACCATATCCAAAGTATTCCAAGTATATTCCAATTGGAAGTGCAAAGAGGACCACAAAAGGGGCAATTTCGACCATTCCAAAATGGGAGGGACAACTTACTTCAGTCCAAGATGCGATGGAGGTGCTGCAGCAGATACATCATACCTCATACTAGTACCAACCCCTCACTTTCTCCCAAAGTGCACTGGACCTATGCACAACCTGCTAGAGTAGGTTCCCAAACACAAGTCAAGGTAATCCAACATATTTCTGCCTCCAAAATATATTTCAATTCTACCTAACGTCTAATTCAAGTTCCAAATGCATTCTAACACTAATAAACTCAATTTTCTGATGTTTGATTCCTTGGTTTCACTTCTTGATTCCTAAATTCACCCCTTGGTTCTTAAACTACTCAACAACTAGTAATCCATCTACTAGGTTGGTTGATTAGTCCTTGAGTCTAAATTCTTTCATCGTCTGATTTCTTTCAAGATTTTTTTTCATATCATTTTTAGTTCTTGATTCAAGTCCTTAAATGTTTTCTTTGATTCATTCAAACAAAAATTCTCTTCGACCACAAGTAGAGATTGATACCTTATAAAACCGGAGTATAAGAAACTTTCAACATTCGCACCCCAATTATGAGGACTACAAAGGTGATATTCTTATGAGTGTTGGTAAGGATTTTTTACAACTAATATTATTTGTTCATTTTATAGGTACAAGTAGTTATAAGGAAGTATGTCTTCAGTAGCCTCAGATAATTGTGACTACGACATAGAAGACTATGATTGTGGTGAAGAAAATTATGGCTATGATGAAGAAGGAGATTATGGAGGCTATGAATATGCCATAATCAAGAGTTGTGTGAAAGTAAGGGATACTATTGTGAAGGAGAATGTGAGATGAATGTTGACCCTAGTTCTTATAAAGAACATGGAGATGATGAAGAGTCATATGATGGTTCTTATGGGGAAGATGAGGCATATGAAGAATATTACACTTCCTACTTCAAGCATAAAGGAGATATAAGGTAAGAATGTACCTGAGGATTGTGAAGTTTGGTATTCCACACCTTGTGGTACTTCTTACCAAGATCAAATTGATATGAACGGTTATGCTTATACTAACTATACTAGAGGCCATCCCATAGGAATAAAAGAGTGTGCATCCCCAAGGCCGGTTACTACATCTTATTCTTCTTATCCTAATGCCCAAATATGTGAAAACGGGAACCAAGGTAGATTTAGTGGGTATATTAGGAGTCATGGTCCTCCTACTATATCCATCTTTAAAATAGAGCTGGATCCTAAAGTTTACCTTGATTGGGAATGGAAATGTGAGAGAAACTTCAAAGATTATATTATGAGCAAGGTCGAACAAGCGACATATACCCTAAGGTGCATTCAAGGTTCGCCCTTGGGATGGTGGGAAATTTCAAGAAAGCCCAATCCAACATGGATTGCCTTAAAAGAGTTTATGAGGTCAATCTATGTGCTGAAGGGATACACAAAGCTTGATAATAGTGATCCAAGAAGACAAGATTTCTCAAGATGGGTAAAAATTTATGGAGTTCCGAGGTGCATTCTTATCCTTGTTGATTATTGGCATGCAAACTACATAACTTCTTATATGTTTGACTATCTAGGAATACCTCAAGTGTCTATGTGTTTCCCATATCACTTGTATGGCTATAAAATCTCTGAGAATGTAAAGGTTTTCTTCACTCGAGATGGGTACTATGAGGAGGTATGGTGTGATATATTCCCCTTGGAATTTGGACACTTATGTTAGGGTGTTAATTCATTTGCACATCATAAAGTTTCAAATATGCAAAATTAGCCTAAGATTGTAATGGACCAACGGGAAAATCATCTCTTTCTACCAACCCTTCCCAAGCTTTAAGGAAAGATAACCACTTACTCTAAGCCTAATAAAAATGAGAGAAAAAAGATTGATAGAAGTAAGAGAATCAAGGTAGAAATCCAAGAGAGGAAAAGGGAGAGGTTAACAGGAGTGAAGTGATGGGTTTCTCACCAACTCAATCTAACTTTGTTTGTCCTTCTCTTAGCAAGTACATGTGTGTAGGTAGCAACATGGCAAGCGGAGGAGAACAAGTAAGAGGAGATTCCCTTTAAAGATTTTAAGAATACAACCTTAGATACTCCTAAAGCTTATAAAGTACCTTTACCATAGGGTAAAGAAGAATATTCTCAAGAGCTTTAAGTTAACATAGCTAACTTTTGTACTTTAGTATGTGTAGCTAGTAGCCCATTGAGTGTGAGTAGTAGCTTGCCTATATGTGATTATCATACTTCTTTACCTCTTGTAAATGATGTAGCTATTGAGAGTGTTGATACACTTGTTGACCCTGTTGATGACCGAATTGACTCTACTAATAAGATTAATTTCAATCCACCTAGTGTTGAAGCCAATCATAGAATGATGTACATTGTCTTTTGAAATTTGTATTGATAAACTTGTTTGCAAAACTAGCCCACCACTTAAGTATGGTTGTGATGTGATTGAGTATATTGAAAATGTTGGTCAAGTTAAAAGACTGGCCCTTTGAGCATGACATTTAGTGAGGCTCCTATTGCTTGTTTGGCTCATAGGGATAACAATGTATTTGAAACATCTTTGACACTTGATAGTTGTCTTTTAGATAGTGAACTTTCATGTTCTAAATCCTTTTTATAGATATGTCCTTATCTCTTTAAGAATAATATCTTGTTTGAACATGATGAAATCACTCCTAGTGGATTACCTAGTGTTATGGGTAGCATAAATGATGTAGCTTATTTTGAGGGCTATATCACATATGCCAGCATACTATGGTGTGAAAACATTCCTCTTAAGTATAGAAATCTTTTGTTTGAAGATTAGAGTACTCTTAAGGGAAAGGGATGTGAAGTTTTGGAAGGGAATGATCAATTGGGTGATGATAACTTTGATTTACTTAAATGTTTGAGAAACCCAATTAGTGATTGTTCCTATGAAAATAATTGTGGTTGTGATCCTTTATACGATACCCCACCCTTGTTTGATAATTATAAGGGTAAATTGCTTGATTTGTCTGATGACTTGGGTAATAACTCCTTTGATGTTAGCAGTGGTTTGTGTCTACTTGAGGATTCACCCCTTGAAAGAAAAGGTGTTACTTGTATGGAAATTTTTCCTTATTCTTTTTGTGGCTCTATTGATGAGAATACTAGTGGTGATGATCTTGAATCCGATGATGAGTATATGTATGAGGACACATTAGTTGAAGTTAATTTGTGTGATACCTTTCTTTACCTCTCTTTGTATATGAAATTGTCAATGGTTATGTAAAGAGTAAACTTAATGATAAAAATGGCACCTTTGGGGAAAGTAAGTATAGCCATGACCCATGTTCTTGTCTAATTCTTACATTTGACGCCGGTGACCTAATGGGATATGGTGATTTCCACACACCCAACTTGATTCTTAGTATATATGGAAAGAAAAGTTTGAATGATGATATTGGGACCCTTCCCAATGATGGAAAGTCTTTCTTGGGGATTTACAATCTACTTGATAACCCAAGTTTTACATGGAAGGTATTTCCAACAAAGATGAGCATTAATTAAAGAAGGGAAACAAAGAAAAGATCCAAGAGAGTTCATTATTGTGTGTTTTCATTCTTGACCAAAGTTTCACTACTTGTAGGTCAAGAGAGTAATACCTCTTGAAAACACTTTGGATTAATTCCATGAATGTGACACCCTTCTTTGTGACTTGTTTACAATTGGTGGCCCCTTTCTTAAGGAAAGATATTTCTAAGGAAAAAATTATATGTGCTTAAATGATTTGATTCCATCCTTGTGTGAATTATGTGCTAAATCTTTTGACCCAAATGGACTTCTTATAGATAATCGTGCCTTGGATGATGCTTGTATACATGATTTCCTTCTTTACTATCTCTTTTCCTGTGATGATATCTGTGCTAGTCTTGGAATTATTTCATGTAGAGGTATGAAGATTGTTGGTTGGTCCACTTAGTTGAGTGATAATGCTATGTGGGTCATTCATATCTTTAAATCTGAAAACCCCTTATGGAATTTTGAACCATTTTTGGTACCATATTTGTTGTGGTCTCTTGAAGAGATAATGAAGCAATTGTGTCTTTGTAATGACCCTTTAGGTCATTTTTTATATTTCTGCTTATTTTTTTCATTAGGTCTTTTCTATAGCTACCTCAAGTCAATTTATGACTTGTATAAACTGACATGTCGATTATAGGGTAGTTTATTTGGGTTTTAGAGACAAATTCCTTTTAAGAAGTCTTCGTTGGTTCCAAATAGCCACTGAACAAAATCTTTATCTGTAACACCCCGATTCACTGAACCGGAATGCTACATGGTGCTCATGACCCCGAGGGACCACAAGCTAACCTATGACTGATATTTGTACCTGTATACTACAATCATGTGGGTGAAAATACCCAAAACAACTCAATCTGAACGTAAATCTGAACATAAATCTGAAAGCCTCTAAACTATCTGAATAAGGAGTTGAAGGAACATATCTCCAACTAACTTTGTAAAACTAAACTGAAGAAATAAATAAATGAATCAAATCATATTGTCCTCAAATCAATGAGGACTCACTGTGTCTCTGCGACTGGAATGCTACCGCTACTGCTGGGCTGGAGCTCGTGTCTCAGAACCTATGGTGTAACATAAAAAGAAAACACCATAGTGCAAATGTGTCAGTACAATGGAGTACTGAGTATACGAGGAAGGTAGGCTGAACAGAAAGGGTTTCATGCATGAACAACACTGACTGCCTAATATGAACGTGGGAGTGCAAACACACATATATAGAAACTGGGACCGTGAATATGTGATAGCATGACCTGTAAGCTAATACATGGTTTACTGATAACTGTCATGACTGATACTAAAACTGATTACATGGACGAATGTATCTGACAGTCCTGTATATAGTGGAATCTGAAGAACGCCTTGAGTTCTTTTACTAAGACTGATACTAAAACTGTGGGAAGTAGTGTTTAACCGACATTCCCCATGTATGTCGTTATGGCTAAGCTGGGGTCCAATCTCTGCCCCGACTGGAGGGGTGTCAATACCATGCCACGGGTAAGGACAGCCTGTGAGTGACCCTTATCTGGCGGGAACTCAATGAGAACGGTGGGAACCGTAAACTAAGGGGTTAAGCCACCTTATTAACTCTAATCTAACGGGTTAAAATATCTCAACCTATGTTGGCTACGTAGTTCTGGAACACAAGGATGACTACTAAGAATCCACCCTGAACTGGCGGGTGAGTTCCCATCCTTGGGTTCACTCGGTTCTAACCTCTAATCCCATCTGGAGAGACTGGACATGAATAACTGACTGTGCATGACTTAATCTTACTGAATTCCGTTGACTAGCGGAATGTTACTGATATCTGGCAACTGACTAACATCATAAGGTTTTCCTGAGTCATATGACTGACTGAAGTCTATGGAATCATGCTTGAGTTCGGATATCGTGAAACATCAAATGGCTCTAGGCACACAACTATAGTTTTTGGGTACAAATACCCCCAGGACTCGATGGAAGGAAACTGACACACATTACTAACTTGATCATAAGAGTAGAGTTCATAATTTATAATATCATAAGTAGATATCTCATACTAAGCATGGTTATCAACAATGTATTGCATGGAAAGGTTTTCATATCACATGGAAGTACTTGCACAATCTTAATATCATGTTCATTGCATAATCATATTGGCAACATATTCCAATAACATGGAAGTTCAAGTAGATTGCATGGTTATCATACATCTTGTTCATAAGTAGGATTTGCAAGTAAACATAACATAATCTCATAAGAATAGTTCATGAGTATTCCAATAAAATTTACAAGGCATGTCAACATAGAAGTCATTGGAACGTAAGGGCATATCATAAATCCTTCACTTAGTCACAATTAGCTATATTGCATGATTTCTAGTTCCTTAGGCATTTTATCAAACACCTTACATGTACATCTTAAGCATAGGTGAAATCATCAAATTATACATCATGAACAACTAAATTTATATGTTTCCAACTCATATGATATCATGAATTCACAAAAACATAGAAAGATTCCATCTTGGGAATCACCCAATGTCAACAACCTGATCATCAACATCCAATAATATAGAAATCATACTTTATAATGAAAAGGAGGGTTTTTGAACTTTATGGATGAAAGGGATCCATAAATCAACTCATGCATACAATATAGCAAAACAAACAAGCATCAATTGGGTATGATCATAGCAGAACAATCAACCAAGCTTTTGTATTTTAAAGATTGCTTCTTGAACTCCACGGACAAAAGAAATCCATGGATGAACACTACGCATACCTTAGAATGCAACCCTAGTTGTTTTTCTCTTTTAGTTCTCTTGGATGATGAGTTTTGAGATGAAAATAGGGTTACAATATGTTTAGAAGCTATATATTTCGTAGGGTTAAGTTTAGGGACGTCTAAGAAGTATTTAAAGACCTAATTACCTTTGAAATAACTCAAAACAGAGTGTTTTTGACACCTAAAATTGACTTAGGTGGCGCCCAAGTGATCGCCTATGCTTGGGTTGGGCGGCGCCTAACCAATCCGCCTATGCTTACTGTCTCTCACGAAAAAAGGGCATAACTTTTTGCTGGGGTATTGGATTAAGGAAAAATTAGTATCGTTGGAAATATAATTCGATTCTCTACAATTTTGTGGGTCTAAATCAGCCAAAATACCACATTAACATCGAGTTATACTCGTTCAAAGATGACCTTTGCAAAATCAAACACTAAAACTTGATTGGATTCAAAAACTCTTAGCTTGTATTACGTTAAGTGACTTATATGAACATGCTTAATGCATCATAAGCTATCCTATCACTAGGATATTCATTGTAAGTCATGTACTCAAGTATGAATCACAGGATAGGAGATTTCATATATAGGAATACTTATTCACTTCCTAGCTTAGAAACATGCGGGGTATTACAATATCTCCCCCTTGGGAACATTCATCCTCGAATGAGAATTTACTAAGATGGGATACAAGACAATAGAACCTAAACTAAACATGAAGAACTGAAACTTGATCTCATGACTGACATGCTAAACATACTGAACTCGTGCATATCTGATGCACGGACAACTGACACATGAATGAATGACTGAGTATGAAACGGTTAATAGGTACTAAGTTTATACTGGAAACATGAACGTGAACTGAATAAGATTAAGGAAAACTGTTACCTTGAGCTTGATCTAAATTGGCGGGGAAGGGGTGAGGATACTTGGTACGCATATCTGCTTCTGCTTCCCAAGTAGCTCCCTCATGAGACTGATTTCACCAAAGAACCTTGACTAGAGGGACTTCTTTGTTCCTCAATCTACGAGTCTGATAATCTAAGATTTCGACTGGAATCTCTTTATAAGAAAGGTTGTTCTGAATGTCGATGCTCTGAATAGGGACAACAACTGTTGGGCCACCTATGAACTTCTTTAGCAAAGAAACATGAAAGACTGGATGGACTGAGGCTAGATCTGAAGACAACTCAAGCTCATAAGCTACCTTGACAAAGCGACAAAGAATTTTGAAGGGACCAACATACCGGGGACTGAGTTTCCCTTTCTTATTGAACCTCTTCACTCCCTTCATGGGAGAGATCTTAAGATAGACATAGTCATTGACCTCGAACTTGAGATCCTTTCTACGAACATCTACATAGGACTTCTATCGACTCTGAGCAGCCTAGAGTCTCTCTCTGATCAACTGAACTTTCTCTAAGGCGTTGAATACTAAGTCAGGACCTATGATTGAGGCCTCACTAACTTCTAACCAACCAATCGGAGATCTACATCTCCTACCATAGAGATCTTTGAATGGAGCCATCTGAATACTAGAATGATAACTATTGTTGTATGCAAACTCAATCAAAGGCAAGTGGTCGTCCCAACTTCCCTTGAAGTCAATTGCACACGCCCTTAGCATATCTTCAAGAGTCTGAATGGTCCTCTCTACTTGACTATCTGTCTGAGGATGAAATGCTATGCTGAGATGGACTTGGGTACCGAGACCCTTTTGGAACGCTTTCCAAAAGTGAGAAGTAAACTGGGTACCTCTGTCTAAGATGATAGATAGTAAAACACCGTGTAATTTGACGAACTCCCTGATATAGAGTTTGGCATAATCCTCAGTGGAATAAGAAGTACAAACAGGAAGGAAATGAGCTGACTTGGTCATTCTATCTGCAATGACCCAGACTGAATTATGCTAATGACGAGTTCTAGGCAAACCCGTCATGAAGTCCATGTTAACTTTTTCCCACTTCCAAGTAGGAATGGTGAACTCTTGCATAGAACCACTAGGTTTCTAATGCTCTATCTTAACCTGCTGATATGTAGAGCACTTGGCCACAAATTCTGCAATATCTCTCTTCATTCGACTTCACCAATAGATCTCCCGCATATCGCGGTACATCTTAGTGGCCCCTGGATGAATAGAGTATCACGTACCATACGTTTCTGCAAGAATTTGCTACCTCAATTCATCTACACCTGAAACACATATATGACCCTGACAACGAAGAACACCATCTCCCCCTTGGGAGAAAACCTTGACTTTCTAATTCTGAACTGACTCTTTAAGCTTGACAAGGCTAGGATCCCTGTCTTATTCTTCTTTCACCTCAGAAACTAGCGATGACTCTGAACTACTATGAACACATACACCACCCTCTGAAGCATCGAC
The DNA here is from genome assembly GCF_002878395.1 of Capsicum annuum. NCBI lineage: Eukaryota > Viridiplantae > Streptophyta > Magnoliopsida > Solanales > Solanaceae > Capsicum > Capsicum annuum. The sequence continues at coordinate 403,621 of NW_025859244.1, forward strand.
TAAGCGAACACCTAGCGAACACCTAGTCTGGAAAGCTGATGGATCTCCTGAGCTATCTTTTTCTTACTATCCTCAACGTGAGAAATACTACCCATGGAGAGTCGACTGAGAGCGTCAGCCATAATATTGGCCTTGCTCGGATGATAAAGAACACTCATGTCGTAATCCTTCAAGAGCTCTAACCACCTTCTCTGGCAAAGATTGAGATCTTTCTAGGAAAAGACATACTGGGGGCTTTTATGGTCTGTGAAGACATCTACATGAACTCTATAGAGATAATGCCTCCAAATCTTCAAGGCAAAAACTACCGCTGCTAACTCAAGATCCTGAGTAGGATAATTCTTCTTATGTGGCTTTAACTGTCTAAAGGCGTAGGCTATGACCTTACCATGCTGCATAAGGACATAACCTAAACCCACTCTGGATGCATCACAATAGACTATAAAACCGTTTGAACCATCAGGAATAGCTAGAACTGGAGCGGAGGTGAGTCGAGCCTTCAACTCTTGAAAGCTCTTCTCGCATGAATCTGACCACTAAAACTTAATCTTCTTCTGAGTCAATCTGGATATGGGAGATGCAATAGAAGAAAATCCCTCGACAAACCATCTGTAATAGCCAGCTAAACCCAAGAAACTCCTAATATCTGATAGAGATAAGAGTCTGGGCCAGTTTCTTACTGCCTCGATTTTCTGAGGATATACTCTATTGCCATCACCGGAAATAATATGGCCAAGGAATGCAATGATCTTAGCAAAAACTCGCACTTGCTGAACTTAGCAAATAACTGGTGATTCTTGAGAGTTTGAAGAACAATCCTGAGATGGTCTGCATGATTACGCTCTGTGCGAGAATAGATCAGAATATCATCTATGAAGAATATGAAAAACATGTCCAAGTACTGCTTGAACACACGGTTCATCAAATCCATAAAAGTTGTAGGGGCATTGGTAAGACCAAATGACATGACTAAAAATTTGAAGTGACCATATCGAGTACGAAAAGCTATCTTTGAAATGTCACATTCTCTAACTCTGAGTTAATGATAGCCTGATCTGAGGTCTACCTTGGAGAAGTAACTGGCACCCTGAAGTTGGTCAAACAAATCATCAATCTTGGGAAGAGGATATCTGTTCTTGATTATGACCTTGTTGAGTTGACGGTAATCAATACACATCCTGAGAAAACCATCTTTCTTATGCATGAATAATACTGGCTCTTTGTCTCTATTGTCATCTCTGAACTTCGGCACTAAAGCACTGGCAGAGGAAGGAGCTGGAAAGGCTGACTTGGAGCAAAACTGTGAATAGTTTCCTCCATCTGACTTGGTGTGAGCAAAGTTAAAAATTACCTGACCTTGCTCTCTTGTTCTGCCTCTCCCTAGTCTTAAACTTCTTCTCTTCTACTTGCTGGGCATGGGTCATGAGCCTGGCTAAGGTCATATCACCGATCAACATCGCAGACCTACACTCTCATTTACCATGCTATCGTTGACCCCTGACATGAACTTGCTCATATTAGCTCTATTGTCTACAACCACATGAGGAGCATACCTGGCTATCTGAGTAAATTTGAGAGAATAGTCCCTAACCATCATATTCCCCTGCCTGAGGTTGATGAACGCAAGAACTTTGGCTTTCCTTAGCTCTTGGGGAAAGAATCTATCTAAGAAGGTTGTGACAAATTCCTCCCACTCGATAGGGCCTGTATCATCTAACCTCTTAGACTTTCACTGTTTATACCAATCATGAGCAACATCCTATAACTGGTAGGTGGCTAACTCGGCACTCTCAATAGAAGTAACACCCATGATGTCGATGACCTTCTGGACCTAGTTAATGAACTCCTGAGGGTCCTCATCAGACTTAGACCCATGGAAAGATAGAGATTTTATCCGTGTAATGTCCCAAACCCTAGCTGCTTTGGGAGTGGCTACTAAATTAGCCAGAATGACTGGTGGCCATTTATTCTGTGCAGCCATGGACTTCTAAACTCTGCATGGGAAACATGTTTGCCCAAAGGATCTTCGGGCTGAGGAGCTGGCTGGTTTTTTCTCTTTGGGGCCATGGTCTGGAAAAAGAGAATAATGGATTAGACTGAGAGTTTAACTTGTGATTATCCTCACTAGCATGACATGAATAATGAAGAAAGGGGACTGTTCCTAAAACATCTTATAGCCTCCCGCACATAAATATGGCGCGTAACATACCCATGTACAAGACTCTACTAGATGCAGCTTTCAAAATTCCTAGGACT
>NW_025859244.1:408876-417103 GCF_002878395.1 Capsicum annuum
CAATGTGATATTGATGATGAGTGATGAATTATGAAAGTATACTCTACTTTTCTTCTCTATTTATGTTTATTTACTTAGCCCTCATGGGGCGTGTTCTTTACTTTAGCCCTCGTGAGGCTCGTTCTCTATTATTGATATTAATTTGGATATTATGATGATAAGATGATACTCGACAAGGTCGGAGGATATTATGATAATGCAATGATCCCCGACAAGGCCAAAGGATATTATGATGATATGATGATGCTTAAGAAGGTCAAAGGATATTATGATGATGCCCGACAAGGTTGGAAGATATTATGGTGATATGATGATACTCGTCAAGGCCTGAGGATATTATAATGATGTGATGATATTCGGCAAGGCATGAAGATGATTTATATTTATGTTTCTATGTTCACATCTACCGATTTGAGTCAGGCTAACCCTATGTATAGGAAATACATATATACCCGGCAAGGCAGGAGGATAATTATGATGAGGATGATGATGATGATATTTATAAGGATGGTGATGGTTATAATGATGATGATGTTTGTGGTATTATGAATTCTATTGCATTCATTCTTGGATACACATCGCCTATCACTAGTATGCACCTATATCTATCAGCTCGTATCAGAGGTTGCATAGATATAGGTGATGACTATACTTTGTGGTGTGTTGTATGTTGATTGAACCTATCAAGCCTGGGACAGTGGGGGCATGTGACATGCTCAGTTAGATATTTCATTGTCCAAAATTTTTGGTTACTCATGTTGTTGTTGACATTGTTATTATAATTATTGTGGCTAGTTTATGATAGATTAGTCATTGATTCGCAATCGATGCTTGAGGTATGATTCCAAACTCTTTTATCTTACGATTACATTATTATTCATGACCGTCTGATGATTAAATATATGGATTAGAACCCTGAGTATTCTAGCACTAGCTCCTACTATGATTATGAGGTCTTAAATAGCTAGTATGATGACTTAGGTTGTAATTTGAGTAGACCTTGGCAATATACTTATATATATATATATATATATATATATATATATATATATCCCTTCTTTCCTGTATATCCCTTCTTTCCTTCATTTACTCTAATTATATATATATAAGTATACAAGGCCAAGAAATGAGCATATAATTAGAGTAAATGAAGGAAAGGAGGGATATACAGTAATACCAAGGCCAGTGATATATGCTATAGTGTTGAGATTCCTAAATATGGATGGAATAGGATAGTGCATTCTTACTATTTTCTTAGCCTTATTATGTTAGTCTCTTGGACGTGAATAGGATAGTATATCCTCAATATCTTATTGGTTGTCTTATATAGTTGTTGGATATTTAGGTGTAGTTTACAATTCTTTTTATATGTTATATATATCTATTTTATCTTTGGAGCTCAGTCGGCTGTTGCCTACTGAGTACCACGTGTTTGGTACTCATACTACACTTCTACAGCCTGTAGATCATAGTAAGGGTTATCACCGTTAATGTGTTCACCGTGTGGAGCAGCCATGGTTTGGAGACTTAGAGTGAGCTCTTGACGTTTGAACTTTTACTTATCTCTCTCTTATGTACTAGACTTGTCTGTATATTGTATTTGGAGATAAATTATATCAGTGAATTTATTGGTACTTCACTTTATACTCTTGTTATATTTGCAAATCTTGTACTGATACCACCAGGTCTTGGTATTATATTGTGTAATTGATCTTGTATTTTGGATATTCCACATTCTTTCCTTCGTCTATTTAAGTAGTTTGTTAGTTTATATGAATCTATCAACTAAACATGAAACACAAGATAAGAACACAAGCTAAAATCGAGAACAAGATGAAGAGAAGCAAACTCAAAACATACAATAAAGGAAAGATAGTAACTTGACATAAGAATCCACAAAGAAATAAGAACCTAAGGGTGTATAAAACTCTAAGACCCCTAAGTTTCATAGAAACAAACACCAAGCTCTTACGTGAACCCAAGAGGAGAATCATTTCAGCTCAAGAACCCCCGTTTCTAAGCCAAAGTTCAATTCAAATGATTCAACACTTGCCCTAGTTACACTCTCACAAGAGAAAAGTCTTGCAATGTTATTTTAATATCCAAAATCAACTAAGGGAAGAAATAATCCTAATAAGAATCTATTTATAGTCTACTACAATATAAAATGACCAATACACCATTAATAAAGGGCGGCCATGGAGTGTAGGACTCCTTTTTCACACTTCTACAAGAGAAAATGGCCAAAACATCCTTAATGAGGAGCAACCTTGGAGTGTAGGACTTCTTCTTCACACTTCAACATATGAAATCCTTTGGAGTGGTTCACAAGACCTTTAAGCACTTCCATCTTCATAAATAATCCTTGAAGAACTTGCAAATCTCGATCTTGGATCCTTGTGAAAGGTCTTGTACTCTTTGCACCTGTATCATTCTCTCCATCTTGAAAGGTATTTGACCTCAAATTTGCAGCTTCATTATCTTCAATGGTGTCTATAGGTGAGAGGTCACACACATTGAATGTGTTTTGTACTTGGTATTCCAAAGGAAGATCTATCTTGTATCCATTATCATTGATCCTTTTAAGAACTTGGAATAGGCCATCACCCCTCGGCATCAACTTATCCTTCCTTTGTGTTGGATACCAATCCTTCCTAAGGTGCACCCACACCCAATCACTCAGTTCAAGTATAAGTCTCTTTCTCCCCTTGTTGGCGCTCATAACAACTTCTTGATTTTTCTTCTCAAGGTGATTCTCACCTTTTCATGCAACTTATTCATGGCTTCTGCTCTTTTGTTTCCATCTAAACTCAATACAAGATCACTAGACAAGGGGGTTAGATCTAAAGGATAAGGGGGTTCATACCATATACACACTCAAAGGGAGTCATATCAGTAGTCAAATGGATAACAAGATTATATGCAAATTGACTAGGGGTAGGTGATCCTCCAAATAAGTCATCTTACCTTTAACCATAGAGCATAGCATAGAACACAAGGTCCTATTTACTACTTCTGTTTGGCCATCAATTTATGGGTGGAAAGAGGTTGAGAATAGAAACTTCATACCAAGCCTACCCCACATCGACTTCCAAAAGTGACTAAGAAACCTGGAGTCCCTATAACTAACAATGGTCCTAGGGATCCCATTCAACTTAACAACATTTTCAACAAACAACGAATCTACACTAGTTGCATCCTCACTTTTAGAACATGGAATAAAGTGTTCTATCTTTGAGAATCGGTCAACCACCATTAAAATCTTATCCCTACCTTTCCTTGTCCTTGGCAGCCCTAAAACAAAGTCCATGTATATGTCAATCCAAGAGTATAGGGTAGTGGGTAGTGGGTATATAACCCTTGAGGAAGGAGGCAGGATTTTGCACTCCTACAATCCATACATTGGCCACAAATCCTAGCAACATCATTGTGTATCTTGGGATAATAGAATTGTTCCTTTAAGATCCTGAGGGTCTTTTCAACCCCAAAGTGTCCCATTAGACCACCACCATATGCCTCTCTCACAAATAACTCTCTCCAAGAATAAGAGGGCACACACAGCCTTCTTTCCTTAAACAAATACCCATCAAACTTTGAATAGGGAGTGGAAACCCCATCTTTGATCCATCTTTCCCTACCCCACTCTTCATATTCTCAAAAGATAGGGGAAATGTGGGATCCTCGGGATAAACATCTTTAGTCTCTCAAATCCCATCAACTTGGAAGATAAGGTAGAAATTAGCACATGTTTCCTAGATAATACGTAAACAACCACATTTTCCTTTCCCTTTTTGTATTGAATGACATAAGGAAAGGTTTCTAGGAATTCAATCCACTTAGCATGCCACTTGTTTAGCTTACCTTAGGCCCAAAGATATTTTAAGGATTCATGGTCCGTTCGGGTCACAAACTGTTTGGGACACAAGTAATGTTGCATATTACCCAAGGCTCTAACCAAGGTGTATAACTCTAGATCATAAATAGAATAATTTAGAGTTATTCACTTGTGCTTCTCACTAAATTAGGCAATAGGTTTAAGATCTTACATTAAGATGGCACCTATTCCTACCTTACTTACATCACATTCAATTTCAAACATCTTATCAATGTTGGGTAATTGTAACAAAGGGGCAGAAATTAACATAGCTTTCAAAGTTTCAAAGGCCTTAGCTTGCTCTTCATCCCACTTGAAAGGTTTGTCCTTTCGAATAACCTCAGTCAAGTTAGTGGTGATGGTACTAAATTCCTTGACAAACCGCCTATAAAAACTAGCCAACCCATGGAAGCTTCGTACTTCACCAATGGCTTTTGGATTTGGCCAATTCCTTATAGCGTCTATCTTAGATTCATCCACCTCGACTCCTCTCGAGCTTACAACAAATCCCAAAAACACAACTTCATCCACACCAAAAGAACATTTTTCAAGATTAGCATACAACTTTTCCTTTCTAAGGAATTCAAACACACTTTACAAATGTAACACATGCTCTTCAAGGGATTTGCTATAAACGATGAAATCATCAAAATACACCACAACAAACTTTCCAATGAATGGTTTTATGACATGATTCATTAACCGCATGAAAGTACTAGGAGCATTAGCGAGGCCGAATAGCCTAACCATCCATTCATAGAGACCAAACTTGGTCTTAAAGGCATTTTTCCATTCATCACTGATTCCATTCTTATTTGGTAATAGCCACTCCTAAGATCAATTTTTATGAGAAGACACAAGAACCATTCAACTCATTAAGTATATCATTCAATTAGGGAATAGTATGGTGATACTTTACCTATTTTATTGATGGCTCGGTAGTCCATACACATTCTCCATGTTCCATCTTTCTTTGGAACCAATAAGACCAGAACCATACATGGATTCATTTTTTCCTTGATGTATTCTTGGTTGAGAAGTTCCTCAACTTGCCTTTGAAGTTCTTTGGTATCCGTAGGATTACTTTGATATGCCAGTTTGTTAGGCAATTGAGAGCACGGCGTGAAGTTTATTTGATGCTCAACTCCACAAAGTGGGGGTAACCCTTGTAGAAGTTCCTTTAGGAACACATGTTTAAAATTCTACAAAACAAAGGAAATAGAAGGGGGAATAGAAGAAGTAGAGGGGTTAGTATTAAGAAGATGAGCTACGAAAAGCATGGGTGTTTTGTCATCATGATCCTTGAAGAGATCCTTTTTCCAAGACAACATCACCATAGGCTTTTTACTCTTTGAAGTTGTGGCTCCCTCATCTTCCCCACTTTTTCCACTCTCGAGTTACCTCTCTCTTTTCCACTTTTCCTTCAACTCCCTCAATTGTTGATGTATTTCATTCACTTGAGATGGTGAAAGAGGATAAAGTGTAAACTTTAGTCCATTGAGTTTAAGAGAGTACCTATTGGTTCTTCCATCATGCTTAGTATACCTATCATGTTTCCATGGTCTACCCAACAACTAGTGACAAGCTTGCATAGGGATCACATCACAAAGCTCTTCATCTTGGTAGTTTCCTACCTTGAACCAAATCACCACTTGTCGGGTTACCTTTAACTATCCACAATCATTCAACCATTAGAGTTTATAAGGACTTGTATGTGTAGTAGTGGGAAGCTTCAATAAATATACCATAGTAGCACTAGCAACATTAGTACAACTCTCACTATCAATAATCATTATGCGCACACCTCCTTTGATAAGACATTTAGTATGGAATAGATTCTCCCTTTGACTTGGATCATCTATAGCCTTACTAACCATGACTTATATTACCACAAAGTTTGGAACTTCACACTCACCATCTTATGGCCAAGTATTCTCTTCATCACCTTTATTTTGACCTTGGTTTCTTCTTCCTCTCCATTTTGAGATTTGTCATTATTCTCATCCAATTCAATTCCCACCTCTTCTCTAAGATAACAATTTATCATCCCTAAGGATCATATTTCTATGGTTTGGATACTCACTAGCCTTATGTCCCCAACCTTGACATTTAAAGCATTAAAATCCCTTAGAATGAGAAGAAGGATTTGGTTTACCTTTATTTCTTGGAGGATAGTGTTGGGAAGCCTTGGTCATAGATTGAGGAGTATTGTATTTAGGGTTTTTATTTTTATACCAAGCCGAGGAATACTGATGAGTATTGTATTTAAGGTTCCTTGTTTTTATGCCAACCCGGGGGTGTTTGTCCCTTTCTTGATATCCCTTTCAATCTCTAATGTCGCTTGGAAGATACCATCTATAGTTTCAAATATGTGAAGAGTTATGTGTGTAGAGATGTCTTTGTTAAACCCAACCTTGAAGCGTATGATGTCATGATTCATTTGTTCTCCCCCAGGATCAAACTTCAAACTCAATTGTTGGAACTCATCATAGTAATCTATGACACTCTTGCTACCTTGCCTCAGATTGTACAACATGGCAAGGAACTCATGCCTATAACTCTCTAGTAAGTACCTTTTCCTTATAAGATAGCTCAACCTTTACCATAGAGGGGTTTTACCCTCACTCAATTCATTCTGAAACCTTTTGACATACTCCCACTATGTGTTGGCATAACCTTCAAAGTAAGCCATAGCATAGAAACTCTTCTTTTCTTCGATGTGATCATTAACTTGGAAGATTTATTCACAAGTAGACTCCCATTCAAGATACACTTTGGGATCACTCTCACCATTGAAAATCGGAAGACTCACTTTGATGGAATTGATACCTACTTCTCGGTGGTTTCTGATTTGATTCTGTTGACCAATTCTTTTCCTTGACCTCAAAATCCCTTTTGTTCCATAAGTCTACCTCTCATCTCTTCTTCTATCATGTAGGCATCATCATAGACTCCATACCCCTCTTGTTGATCCTTCCTACCATATTCCTCTACATATATGGATTGGTTTTGGTTAACTAGAGCTTAGAATAGGGGAATTGGATTTGGTGGAGGTTGAGGCATTTGGTTAAGTGGAGCTTGGACTGAAAGGTTCGGGTTTGGTAGTGTCACTTGGTTAAGTGGAACCTTGAGTGGGGAATTCGGTTTTAGGAGTACAATTTGGCTTCCAAGTTCTTGGTTTTGATTGAATTAAGGTAAAGTGGTCTTGTATGGTTTCGGGTTTGAAGGTATGCAGTAGTTTGGGCGATGATATTTTGTGGAGGTCTTGGTGGATTGAACATTTGGTGGAAGGTTTCTGGGGTAATGGTAGTGGAAGTATTTGAAAATGTTGGTCAAAAATATAGGAGTGAACCTGTTAGCTTATCCTTTGGTAAAGATTCTAATGTTTTCTTGGCTCATAGGGATAATCATGTGCTTGAAACATCTTTGAGTCTTGATAATGAACTTTTAAAGAATGGAATTACAAGTTCTAAATCCTCTTCATGGATAGATCCATCTCTCTTTATGGACAATATATTATTTGAAGAAGAAGAGCTCACTCCTAATAAACCTAGTGGTGAGAATGAAGTTGTAGGTTGATACGGGATAGCCACAAACACACTATAATAAGATGGAAACACACGATAACAAGATGGAAACTAAGCTATGGCAGCAACACCAAACCAAGAACACAAGAAGCAAACAAAACAAATACGATAAAGTAAGATAGATAGTGAGACATAAACTATTACAAGAAGTAGGAACTAAATGATGTATCAAATCCTAGAACCCCTAAGACTTACAATAGTAACACCACACTCTTACGTAGACACAAGAGGGAATCCACGACTCAAGTACCAACGTTTTTAGCCAAAATGCAACCCTAGTGATTCCACACTAAGTGCTACCTAGTTAAGGTTTTCACACTCTCTCTCAAGAGATAAGTTCTTTTTGGATTTTTGGTTTTTCAACACCTCTTTTTTTGTGATTTTTGAGTCAACAAGCCCAAGATTGATTCTATAGGAATGAAATCAATCCTTGCCCTAATACAAAATGATAATAAACAGATACAAAACACTAAAATAGGTAACAACACATGAACAAAGCCAAGAACAACAAGAAGAAAAGCTTCATCCACAACACAACAAAATCGTGAATAAGAAACAAGATACCAAGATAAGATAACACAAAATACAAAGGATTTTTAATAAAGAAAATGACAGATCGTGAGGCATACACTATTATAAGAAGTAGGAACTAAAGGATGTATCAAATCCTAGAACCCCTAAGACTCATAATAGTAACACCACACTCTTATGTAGATACAAGAGAGACATCAATCTCTTCAAGCACCAAGGTTTCTAATCCAAAATG
>NW_025859245.1:0-3812 GCF_002878395.1 Capsicum annuum
ATGTGACAAAACACTGTCAAGCTTTATTTTGAAAATCATGTAAAACTTAAGAATTTGTTTCGTTTTACAAATTTTTTTCATAAAACATAAAAAATTATAACGTTTTACAAATAAATATGTAAAACGTAATAAATTCTTACGTTTTATAAAAATTCAACTCCGTTAGTTGATCGTTAAAAAAAAAGTGAAAAACGTAATAATTTATTACGTTTAACCTATTTTGATAACTTTTAAAATAGTTGATCTATTTTGATCACTTTTTTAATTTTTTAACTTATTTTGGTTCCGAGTTCCAATGAAAAGGTCAATTAAAATAGTAATTATCTCGTCTTTTATTATATGGAATTAGGCATAAGACATGGGCATATCGACATTTTGCCATAGAAAAATGAGTCGTTGCATGTTGGAGTGTTCTCCTCTGAGCTCATTTACTCTGCTCTATATCTACTTGTAATTAATTTTTAATTCAAGTATAATTTGGTGAACAATTTGAAATGGAAGTATCTATCAAAAGATGGAAAAGCAAAATGAAGAAAAGAAATGAAATAACTTGAGTAGGGCAAACTTTAGTTAGAGTTAAGCCATAGATTTTCAAACATTTTTGATAAGTTATTTTTGAGTGAAGATTTGGGTGAAGTTTTACCATGTATTTGATCATATATAGTAGTATTAAGAAAACATATTTCACTTTTAAAAGATCTCCAAAAATAAAATTTGAAATACTAATTTTTTCTAATAGTAGGGAATTTGAATTATTTGCCAAAAACATCCGTCAGATAATAACAAATTAAATTATATGGCCAAACCCTATTTGTCAAGTTTTGCCCCAAAAACTGGTTGAGAAATCTTATGGCCAAATGGATTCTTAGTACCATGATTTAGTTTGTACTTTGTAGGCATTTAACATTTGAAGATGCATTGTTGTCGACACTTCAATGAACATTAATTGCATTATCTTAGTGAAAATCTTGATTTCGCCAACAATTTCAACGATCTCTAGTCAATTTCAGTACTGTTGGTTAAATGAAGGTATAGTGATTACTTTTAGTATCTTGACTTTTCGGTGTACCTTTGAAATGAACACAACTATATCAGAAAACATCAGATGAGTAGTAATATTCTGCGGATGTCTGTTTTCTAAGAATGCCTATTCAATCACAAACTACAGTGTTTGGTCAGTTTTGTATTCTGCATGTCATAAACCAATACTACTTTCAGATTAATTTGAATACTCCTCTATTTTTAAATAAGTGATGTTTTTAACTTAGTCACAGTCTTTCAAAAACTATTCAATCTTAGAATATAAGAAGTGTTTTTACTAATTTTCCCTTCATATATTAAAATAAGGGTGATTTTGGAACACACAGATTTAACTCCTCCTTAAATTCCTATAACACCACTTATTTTTTAACAAAATAAAAAAACAAAACATCATTATTTTTAAATGAAGTGAGTATACAATTATCATTGAGGAGCTAGCATGGTGCAATGAATGTGACCCTTGTTAGTATCGAAATAATTAGGTGTCATGCGGAACCTAGCAAAGCAAACCTCGAAAATATCAAATAATAAGACATGCGAGAAATAAATCAAAAGAGATACTATACTTTAACGTGAGTTGAACAATCGACCTATATCCACAAAAGAAGGTGAGTAATTCACTATATAAATAAGAGTATAAATGTCAAGAGAGACAACCTCACATAATTCACTTAAAATAAAAAGAGGTTCACACAAGTGACACTGCAATACTTGTGTCTCATAAAGTCTTCTCCCAAACAAAACTTTCAAAGCCCTAGGACTACATTGTGGATGCTATCAAACTAGAAGAAAGGACTTCTGTTTATAAAGTCTATAACCTTTTTCTACAAGAACAAAGATTAACCAAATATAGAGAATTCATATTTTTCTTTTCCTAAAAGAAAAACCCTATTATAATAAGAAAATCAAGGCAAATACCAACAATTCCTTCCTCTTGTCTTGAATTTCAGACAAAATAAATTTGTTCAACTTTCTTTAAGTAGTCTTCAACAAATTCAATCTTCATCTCTAAAATCTCCTTCATCAAATCCATCTCTTCACTAATTTAATAAAATTTCTCAAACTAAAATCTTCATTATCGTCAAATAGGTTGCGACTAGAACTGAACCCGCCAAGATGAACACTCGTTTTAACCTTGCTCTGATACCACTTGTTAGAATCGAAATAATCAGGTGTCATGCAGAAATTAGCAAAGCAAACCTTGAAAGACACCAAATAAGAAGACATGCGAGAAATACACCAAAAAGGATAAAATAATTAACATGGTTCGATCAATCAATCGACATCCACCAAAGGAGGTGAGCGATCCACTATATAAATGAGAGTACAAAATGTCTAGAGATACAATCTCACATAATTTACTCAGAATAAAAAAAGGTTCACACAAGTTACACTGCAATACTTGTGTGTCACAAAGTCTCTCTCCAAACAACACACTTAAAATCCATAGGACTACATCGTGGGTGCTATCAAGCTAGAAGAAAAGAGCTCTATTTACAGAGTCTATAACTTTTTCCTACAAGAACAAGGATTAACCAAATATGGAGAATTCATATCTTTCTTTCCTAAAAGAAAAAACCTATTATGGTAAGAAAATCAGGACAGACATCAACAAAACTTTTATTCTTAATCAATTATTTCAAGTTTGAATTTTAGAAATGAAAAAATTCTTGGCAAGGTACACTTTCTGCACTTAATGAGTCTTTTAAATTAGTTGATACAATAAATTTCAGAGGAACGGAGAGATTGACAAGGATGTCACACACCATATTGATGCAATGTGGTTGAAATGAAGGCTCGCGTTGAGAGTTTTGTATGATAAAAATATTCCTCCAAAGCTTAAATGTAAGTTTTACAGAGTGGTCGTCCGACTGACTATGTTGCATGGGTGAAGGTTTGGCTAGTTAAGAACTCCATATAAAAAAATTGAAGGTGACGGAGATGGGGATGTTAAGATGAATGTGTGAACTTACTAGGAAAGATAAGGTTAGAAATGAGATTATTCGAGAGAAGGTGATAGTGACTTCAGTCGAAGACAAGATACGAAAAGTGAGGTTGGGATGGTTCTCACATGTGATGAGGAGGTGTACGGATGCCCCAGTACAAAAATGTGAAAGACTGGCCATGGATGGTTTCAGATGGGGTAGAGGTAGGCCGAAGAAATATTGAAAGGAGGTGATTAGGCATGACATGAAACATTTACAGCTTATGGAGGACATAACCTTTGATAGGAAGGTGTGGAGGACACGAATTAAGGTAGATAATTAGTGGGTAGGAGTGCATCCTTACTAATAGGGATGAATGCTTTGTATGTGTGTTGTAATTTCTTGTTAATGTTGCTTTGATAATGTATGTGATTTCGAATAAATAGTTTACAGAATTACTCTGTAGCTTTCTTATTTCTTTTAGCATTTAGTGGTGTACTATCCTATTTTGTTATTAATTTGTTTTTATGTTTTTGGTTTGTTATACTGTTATTTGTCTTGGGTCGGGGTTTTATCGAAAACAGCCTCTCTACAATCATTTGTGGCAGTGGTATAAACTGCGTACACTTTTATCCTCTTCAGTCCTCAATATTTTTAAATACACTGAATATATTGTTGTTATTAATTCTGTAAATTTCAGATGTCTGATGTCGAATAATTAAAAAAGAAGAAAAAGAAGAAGAAAGTTATAGTTGAACATTGCACATCATCAAAACTAGGGGTGTACAGACCAAAAACCGTCAAGTCAAACCGAACCGACGAACCAAATCAAACCGAGAAAAAAAC
>NW_025859246.1:0-3409 GCF_002878395.1 Capsicum annuum
GCCTTCGCCATAGGAATCTCGTAAAAGTCATTACTAGTTGTTCCAACCTTGATTTTAAGGCTTTAGTGCTCGAGTATATGCCAAATGGAAGTCTTGATAAGCATTTGTATTCACACAACTACTTCCTCGACATGAGGCAGAGACTACGCATAATGATAGATGTGACATGTGCATTGGAATATCTTCACCATGGGTGCTTGTTGCCTGTGATTCACTGTGACATGAAGCCTAGTAACGTTGCTGGATGTAGATATCATTGCCATGTGGCATTTCAAAACTGCTTGGTGAAGATCAGGGTGATTTATACACTAAAAACTTAGCAACATTAGGTTATATTGCGCCAGGTACGTCTCTTAGTTTTTGTGATTACTCCTTTTTTTTCGTACCTAGAAACGTTTACTAGGAGAAAGCCTAATGAGTTTTAGGGAGATCTTAGCTTGAAGAAATGGGTGAGTTAATCACTCCCAGAAGCAGTAATGGACATTGAAGATGTCAACTTGGTAACACCAAAGGGTAGTCTCTTACAAAAGGAGCTAGACGTTGTGGCATCAATCATGAAAGTAGCATTAGATTGTTGTGCTGAATCTCCGTAAGAAGGACTAACATGGAAGATGTTGTAGGGATGCTGCAGAAGATCAATATTCAACTTCTTTCCTGTTGAGCATGTTGTTGGAATCTGTTGTTCCAAATCACTTGTTTGTTTCAATATTTTTCTGAATTGTTGTAGTAGAATTAGGATTGCTGTTTTGTTAAGACTTGGTTTATGCATGATTCTGTTTTTAGAAATGGTAGATGGTTGCTATGAATCTCACTAAATTGAATAAGTAAAACTAAATTTTGGAATGAATTTGTTTTAAATTGTTAGAGGAATAAAAGTAATATAAATGTTTTACATTGGAAACACTAACAGGACATATAACATCATGATAACAAACATAACGGGCAATGACAAAAAATGTTATATATGGACTAGAAAAAGTATATATATTTTTTATAACTTAATTCAATCATTGGGGGGTGGGGGTGGGGATGGAGGCAATTAATTAATGTTTGATTTGGTGTTTTCCTAGAAAATGAAAAATAATAAACCATCTAACCCAAATTGAAATATAGCATTTCTCATTGAAATAATAATGTCACGTCATATGTGATCCCCACAATTATATCAGTCAAGTCAAACTCACCTTTCTTGACTATGCTTTTGTTTGCTTCCCCTACCACTTTTCTATTTAAGCTACTCTTTGCACCCTACGTTTTCTCTCATCCTTATCACTTGTGAAATTTGCGTCGAAGAAGAAAAAATGTAGGAATTGCCATCGTATCATATGCTTGCACTGCCACCTCTGCTGTGTCAAACATACCTAACAAGAGATTGCATCTTTTTCTTGGATCTCTTGTTGCTGCGTGTATTTACCAGATGGCCTTTCGTACTCCTCGGTAATGCACCTCCTCCGCAAATCTCTTCACGTTGTCCTCCGCCTTCACAATTCCTTCGTTTACTTACACCACTCTCATCACCAACTTCGCAACTCCTCCATTCACATTCTCTGCCCTATATAGGGGTTTTATATGTATGAATACAAGTAATACATAATGGAGAATGAACTCCTGATTGATAACTGAGATATGGAAGATTAGTTTAGTGATTTAGAAGATTATTTTAGTGATTTAGTTTCTACTTAGGAGAAGATCATAATTCTTTATTAGTTGATTCTTTCCTTATTTGTTTTATGTTCTCTTGTATATTATGCACATACATATCAATCAAATCAAAACAACTTCATCTTCATTCTCTACATTTATATGGTATCAAAGCCAAAATACTCTTAACAGAGTCCAAGATCCATTTTTTCTTCTCTTTGCAGCGATGGCCTCTTCTACCCCTGTCATTAATGCCGACGCAGCCCCTATCCTCAAACACTTGATTCAATTCAGTCCATCATCCCAGCTGCCCATTAAACTGACTAGCAGCACCAATTTTAACATCTGGAAAGACCAGATTGCCATGTTTCTTCATGTCCAGGACCTCTATGGTCATCTTGACGGCACCATGTTGTCCCCTGCTCAAACAATCACAACTAACGGCTTTGAGACAGCCAACCCTGCGTACAAGGATTGGTTTCATCAGGATAAATTGATGCAAAATGCTTTTATGGCCTTTGTCGATGCCACAATCACACCCACGGTAGCTTCTGCTAACAACTCTAAAGCTGTGTGGGATCAACTTTCCTTTGCAAACAAATCGTAAACCCGCGTCTTCAGCCCTTGTCACCATCTCAATTGAGTCAGTAAGGACAACAAATCCATTAATGAATATATACGAGAGTGTTAAAACACCTCTCAAACCTCTCAACATTCATATATTTCTACCATTGCAGCTGAGCTTGAGCTGAACAAGAGATAAGAGAAGGGAACAAAGTTACTGGGAATGCTGTTTTTTTTTAGTAAAAGAGAATTAATACAATGTATAGTCACCTCCTATTTATAGACTCACATGATTAACACATGGTCTTCTAGAAGTTTCCTAACAACCTCCTAAATACTTGATTGGCCCACTAACCAACTTGACAGCTAGCTAACTAAATCGACAAACTGATCACCTAATCCACTAGCTAACAAATAAATGTAACAGTACCTACTAACTGATTAGTAGTTATTTATATAATGCATTCTCATGAGTTTTAACACTCCCCCTCAAGCTACAGGGTGCAAAATGTTGAGCACACCAAGCTTGGTGAGGAGGTATGAATGCTGATCATGACTGAGATCTTTAGTAAGAATGTCTACAACCTATTGACCTATCTGCACATACATGGGCTAAACCAACCCCTCTTTGACCTTGTCTCTAATAAAATGACATTCTACTTCAATATGTTTGGTTCTCTCATGAAATATGGGGTTAGCATCTAGTTGGATAGTTGATTTACTATCACTAAAGATGAAAATAGGCTTAGTGATAGACACCCTTACTTCTGAGAACAGACCTTCCAACCATGTCACTTCTGCTAATGCTGAGGCCATGCTCCTATATTTTGCCTCAGCTGAGCTTCTAGAGACAGTATTTTGCTTCTTAGACATCTAAGATATCAATGAACTACCAAACTGCACAACATAACCTGTAATAGACCTCCTAGTGTTTAGATATGCAGCCCAATCTGAGTCACACCAACAAACCAATTCTGAAGTAGGTTGTTACTTAAGCCATATACCTTGTCCTACAATTCCTTTCAAATATCTTATCACTCTATTTGCAGCCTCCAAGTGGGATTTCTTTGGTTGCTGCATAAATTTACTTAGTGTCTGCGCTGCATAATTGATGTCAGGACTTGTTATTGTAGCATACATCAACTTTCCAACAAGCCTTTGATATGATGTTGTATCTCTTAGAATAGCATCTCCTTTCACACCT
>NW_025859247.1:0-3678 GCF_002878395.1 Capsicum annuum
TCTTTTTCACATGTAATTTATACATTTTTATACATATCTTTTACATGTTTCTATAACAATAGATTTTATTTGTATATTTAATATACATATACTTTTACATAATTTTACATTTGTATTTTTTCAAAAGAATTATTTTATACTTAATACACATACACTTTTACATTATTTTAAATATTTATACCTCCTCCCTCGTTGATAAGTTTAGTCTAGCTGGGTACAACATTTGTGGATCCTGAAGGATGCCTAATCCCTTCTCTTAGGGATAATTTGAACCCTTACCTAGAGTCTCAATTGATTTTTCGCAAACTAAAAACATCAATCATACGTGTTAATGAATAAACAGGTTTCCTTATTTTCCTTAAAAATTAGGTGGCGACTCTGTAAAAAATTTCAATTCTCTAGAGTCTAATAAGTCATGTTTTGTTTAACCTTGGTGAAAACAGGGCATGACAGAATGGCGACTCTGCTGGGGAATTACAGCAGGTTCTAACCATGATAGACTTAATTTCTCAATTAAGGGAGGTATTTTTACATTTTTGTATAAATTAATTCTTTGATTCTTTATATGTTCATACTAAAAATTGTGTAGATTTTTTTTATGAATTCTTTATATTATTTGCGCAAATCAATTTTTGCTGCCTTATCAATTCTTTTATTCATTATTTGTTTAATACATTGTATCTATAGGAACGGTTACACATTATTCTTTTAATCATAATTCACAATTCCATTGAGTTTTTGGCCGTACACAATTCACACACTGAACACACGAGGGGTGTACTGCACTCCTCCGAACCTTGTTTGGATTTCTTAGTTTCAGAATTGGTGCATTTAGGCTAGTGTGCTTTTTCGCAATTATTCAGTCTTACTCTCAACTATTAGAGAAATTTCTATTTTAGAAATAGGTCATGTTGTATACAAACTCAAATTTATTTGAACACGTTTTGACCTGATTCTTGTCCTGACAAGATACGTAGGCAACCCTGTATTAGGGTTTGGTCTCTTCACTGTTTCAAAATAATTTCTTCGGTATTCATACTGGGGCAATTTTTCTGAAATAGTTCAAAGACGCTCTCCAAAAGTCTTCAAGAGCGCAAATAAATGATTCCTCGAATTCAAATCTCAATAAAATTAGTGTTTAGGCGACCTCTCTCCAAATTCTCACCCGATTTTGGTTCGAAAACACCTAGCTTCTTCTTTCAGACATCGTAAACCATTAAATTTACGGTGTATCGATCCCCACTATCAAAGCAAGGGTTCAATATTCTTTCATTCATAACAATCTTGCCAACTGCGGTGAAATAACGCCATAACTTCTTCAATGTCTGACCTTCTCAATATCGTCGACATATTGAAGTAATTTCAAAACTCTCCTTATGCTCGACGTCCATCCTCTTGATTGTCTAATCGGACCAATTTTGCTGATACAAGCAATTCCTTCCTAATTGTCTTTCACATTATTTTTTCAAAGATGACCACCACTTTTGTACATTCATACATGTTACATAGAAATTTACAAATTTGCCTGAACTATGCAGACCTGATTCTTGTTTTCACAAGATATGTAGGCAACCCTCAATTGGGTTCGGTCCCATTTTTTTTAAAATAAAATAAAATTTTGACTTAGTTGGTGCCAACATAATTAGGAGTGTGCATGAAAAAGAACAAATTGGTATGATGGAGAGGACCGACTTCACGGTAAATCATAGATTCTTTTGATACTTCTTAGTCAAACCTGAGTAACACTCGAAAATTCTCTTGCATACATCTAAGACAAGAACAAAGTCAACTCCATCGTTTCAAGTGCATTGTGTGGTAAGCTTTGGGCTTGTTCATTGTATTGCATTGTTGATCCAGAACTTGGCCTGAATGTCTGTTGAGGCAAAATTTTGAGTTACACTTAGTTTGGGAAAGGATTGTAGGCCTTCCTTAGCTAGATTGTGACTTCCACGGCCTACCAACACGGCCTACCAAATGACATTGATCCCTAGTATTTCCCCCTTTGATCCTGAAACCTTTTCTTTGGAATAAGCACACCTGAGCCTATACCTTTTGAGTGCTTAGATGCACTATTCCTCTTTGGCCCACCTCCTTGAGCGCACTAAGTACGTGCAAGTTTCGAATGAAGATTTAAGATCAAAGTTGCCAAAGGCAAAGGACATATATCCCTAGAAGAACAAAAAGAAAAGATGACTTCAAAGAAAGAAGGAGCAAGAACCCCCACAAAAAAAAAAAGATATAACTCTGATAAAGGTGGGGAATCATCATCCCCCAAAGACAAAAAAAGGGAAGGAAAATATATCGAAAAAGGGAAAAACTCCAACACAAGATTCAAA
This sequence comes from Capsicum annuum, assembly GCF_002878395.1. Classification (NCBI taxonomy): domain Eukaryota; kingdom Viridiplantae; phylum Streptophyta; class Magnoliopsida; order Solanales; family Solanaceae; genus Capsicum; species Capsicum annuum. The sequence goes on from NW_025859247.1 coordinate 2,337, forward strand.
AGAAGTCGAAACAAATACAAAACAAGGGGCAAAGAAGCACAATAAAGAAGACCGATCGTCAAAGAGAAACAAATGTCAAAAGCACTAATACAGTGCAATGCTCATTGAGGAATTAGTCACTTTTATCCCAAATGTCATCCTACCCGACCCACCCCCAAAGCCAATAACAAGTCCTACAAGATCCTACTTTAAGTTTTTTCACATTAGTGGATACTTATATGAAGGCCAAGCCTATGATATCACAATTACATTCATTGAACTTCTTTCTGAGTGTGAGCGTATATCTCTAGACATCTCCAAATTCAAGAGAAAAATAATCCCAAATAGGTGTGAGAATGAGATATTTTTTCTGGAGAGGGCACTTGAAACATGAGAACAAACACAATTCAAAATCTTTATTTGAAGCAAGACGAACAAATCTTATCGATACTTAGGTATATCTAAGGTACCACTCGAAGCTATAGAAGTTACCCTGAAGTCGATCTTGGTTAGCTGGAAAAGAGATTGGAGGATTCTTATACACACTACTAATTGTTGGTAACAACTATAGTCAAGACACAATTATATCTTTTTAGTTCAACATTTCTTACAAAGAAAATACAAAACAATCTTTTGCATTTTCACCTTTCTGAATTCTTACAAAGAAAACACAAATAATGTTCTGCATTTTTACCTTTCAGCACTTCTTGCAAATAAAACACAAAGCAGTCTTCCGCATTTTTCATCTTTCAACACATTTTTACAATGAAAATACAAAAAAAATAATCTTTCCTTTCAAACCATGCCTTCACATACATGCATCACATTTTACGTGTAAGACGCCTATCTCTGAATACCAACAATTGGCCTTTCTCTTCAAGATACAGGCTTCAAACATGGTCATTTTGCTTTTCAATTGGGTGTTCTCAGAGATTTTTACATTTTCATAGCCCCGCCAGTCGAGAGGCTTTTTGCATTTTCATAGCCCCGTCAGTCGAGTGGATATTACTTTTCAAAGCCCCGCCAGTTGAGAGGCTTTAACATTTTCATAGCCCCGCCAGTCGAGTGACTATTACTTTTCAAAGCCCCGCCAGTCGAGAGGCTTTTACGTTTTCATAACCTCGCCAGTCGAGAGGCTATTACCTTTCAAAGTCCCGCCAGTTGAGAGGTTTTTAAATTTTCATAGCCCCGCCAGTCGAGTGGCTATTACCTTTCAGAGCCCCGCCAGTCGAGAGTCTTTAACATTTTCATAGCCTCGCCAGTCGAGTGGATATTACCTTTCAAAGCCCTGTCGGTCGAGAGACTTTTACATTTTCATAGCCCCGCCAGTTGAGTGGCTATTACCTTTCAAAGCCCCGCCAGT
>NW_025859248.1:0-1642 GCF_002878395.1 Capsicum annuum
TTAAAAATAACTGTTTTGCCAATCAAAGCTATAAATATCAAATCTTCCAACAATTTATGGTATCTTGAAAGACGACAAAAATAGAACAGATCTTACAACATTTTTCAATTGACAAAGTCATTTATACTTTCGCCTCATTCCATTCGTCGTTGCAACATTTATCCTCGTACAATATCTATCATCTACATTCTAATATTTGTTTTGTCAGACTCCAGATTCGTTGTTACAGTCGGAAACCTACATCAGCGCTGAGACGAATGCTAGGTTTGAAACCGCCAAACTGAATAAAGTTGACTTCGTTGTAGAAGAAGGAAAGGAGGTTGACCTAGCTACTTCGGTGTCGGTGGAATCAGACAGTAAGATGGAGGTTCCGATGACGGAATCGGTGGCTGAGAGGGTTACGCCTGTGCATAAGGTGAATAGATCTGTTGAGGTGAACGTAAAAAGGCCTAGCCGGTTGTCGGAGGATTGGAAATTTGAAACGAAGGTTCGTACTAATGGCGCTTCTGCTGGAGCTGTTGACAAAGTAAATTTTCGACTCTAAACTTACATATATACGTATAATTGTTGATTACATGTGCTTCTTTAACAAAAGAAATCTAGGGTTTACAAAAGTTACCAGTTTCCAAAAAAAAAAAAGAAATCTAGGTTTTATACTTTATTTTATGTTTGTACTTTTTTTTTTAAATTGTTTTGATATGTGTTACTTGAACTGAGTATCTTTCAGAAACAGTCTCTCTACTTTTCAAGATGTAGAGATAAGGCTTGTGTATGTTTTTTCTTATGTTGTTTGGACTTTTCAGCAATGTCAACAAGTGCGTATCCGATTTTCCAAAGTAGTGTATTTTTGGAGAATCTGATGCGGGTACAACATCGAGAGTGAAGAGTCTGCATAGCTCATTTGTCTGTTATGTGCTATGTATTTTTTACTTCTGTCCTTAATTGATCATATGTACGCCACCGGGACCCCACTCACCTCCAAGCATCTCCAAAGCACCTCCCTAGGGACTTTATCGTACACCTTCTCCAGGTCGATGAAAACCATCTTCCTTTCTCTATATTTCTCCCCCAGTCTCCGCACCAAGTGAATTGCCTCTGTCGTTGAGCAACTGGGCATAAATCCAAACTGATTCTCCGAAATAGACACTATCCTCCTCAACCTCCTCCCGACCACTCTCTCCCAAATCTTCATAGTGTGACTCAACAACTTAATACCCCTATAGTTGTTGCAACTCTGGATGTCACCCTTATTCTTATATAAAGAAATCATAGTACTCCATCTCTAGGCCTCGGGCATTTTCACAGTTTTGAAAATAATGTTAAGCAATTCAGTCAACCACCTTAAACCAGCCCCATTGGTAAACTTTTAAAAATCCACTGGAATCTCATCAGGCCCCGCCACCCTACCCCTTCACATCTTGTGAATAGCCTCTTTGACCTCCTCCACCTTACAACGTCTACAATAACTTAAATCACGACACTCCTCTGAGTGCTCCAGCTCCCCTAACACAATGCCTTTGTCCACTTCATTATTCAAGAGTCTATGAGAAGAAAAATATTATCATTGTCTTTATATTTGGAGATTTCTCCACTCCATACGGACCTGGTTATTGGTTAATATAGTGTTTAAGATCCTTGCACT
>NW_025859249.1:0-2801 GCF_002878395.1 Capsicum annuum
CTTTCATATTGACCGCTCCATCGAAGAACAACTTCCAACCTGGATCAACATCTATAACGACTTCATCAACACAGGACACTTCTTCGTCAAGAAAATATGTCTTCAATGGCCTATACTCTTCATCGATGGGATTCTCAGCAAGATGATCTGCCAAGGCTTGGGATTTCATGGCGGTTCGAGTCACATATACAATGTCGAACTCGTAAGCAATATTTGCCACTTTGCCAATCGACCCGTTAGCATAGGCTTCTGAAAGATATACTTCAAAGGATCCATGCGGGAGATTAGATAAGTAGTATAGGAAGAGAGATAATGCTTCAAGTTCTGTGTTACCCAAGTTAGGGTACAACACGTCCTTTCAAGAAGAGTATACCTGGTCTCATATGCGGTGAACTTCTTACTAAGATAATAAATAGCCTGCTCTTTTTTGCCTGTGACATCATGTTGACCCAGGACACAACCCAAAGAATTATCCATGACTGATAAATATAAGATCAAAGGCATACCAGGCTCCGAGGGTACCAGCACGGGCGGATATAACTAATATCTTTTGATTCGATTGAACGCTTCCTGACATTCTTCAGTCCATTTTACTGCAGCACTCTTTTTCAGCAACTTAAATATGGGCTCACAAGTGGTTGTGAGTTGATCAATAAACCTGTTAATGTAGTTCAGTTTACCAAGCAAACTCATCACCTCTGTTCTATTCCTGGGCGGGGGCAAATCCTGAATGGCTTTGATTTTTGAAGGGTCCAATTCAATTCTTCGATGGCTGACTACAAAACCCAACAACTTTCCAGATGGAACTCCAAATACATATTTTACCGGGTTGAGTTTGAGATTATACCTACAAAGCCTTTCAAAGAACTTTCTTAAATCTTTAACATGGTCGGCCTGACTTTTTGACTTAATAATCACATTATCCACGTAGACCTCAATCTCCTTATGCATTATATCATGAAACATAGTGGTCATGGCTCTCATGTATGTTACTCCAGCATTCTTCAAACCGAACGGCATCACTCGATAACAATAAGTCCCCCATGGTGTGATAAAAGATGTTTTCTCTGCGTTGTCATCATCCATAATGATCTGGTGATATTCGGCATTGCAATCCACAAAAGAGGCAACCTCGTGTTTAGCACAGTTGTCTAGCAAAATATGGATGTTAGGCAGTGAAAAATCATCTTTCGGACTTGCTCTATTCAAATCACGGTAATCAACACACACTCAAATTTTGCCATCTTTCTTTGGTATGGGAACAACATTGGATAACCACATGGGATAGCGAGCTACTCGAATTACTTTGGCTTCAAGTTGCTTCATGATTTCCTTTTTAATTTTAATACTTACATCTGTTTTAAACTTCCTCAACTTCTGTTTGACAAGAGGGAACGCGGGATCATTTGGCAATTTGTGAGCCACTAATTCTGTGCTTAAACCAGGCATATCATCATAAGACCATGCAAAAACATCCTTGTAATCAATTAATGCTTGAATCATTCCATCTTTTAGCTGTGGCAAAGCATGTACACTGATTTTAGTTTTCCTAACATCTTCTTGATCCCCTAGATTTATTAGCTCAGTCTCATTCAAATTAGGATTCGGTTTGTCTTAAAACCGTTCCCACTCTTTGCTTATTTCTTCTAGTGCTTCTTCTTCATCATATTCCCCATCCTGATTCATTACATCTTGATTAGTTTGGATTTTAAGTTCAGGCTGAAAATTCCGCATGCATGTCATGTCATTAGAATCAGCATAAAGAGAACTATGTAAGAAAAGAAAAACAAAATATATTAGATACGAAACAAAAGGGACATTGCATTTCATTAAATAAAAAGATAGAAGGGTTTAAACATAGATGCCAACATAACATAAACAAACTAAAATCCGAATTACAACCCTGAAATAGCTCGGATAAACAGAAAGAAAAACAAAATAAACTACCAAAACTCCCTCCTGATGGGGAGAGGAGTGACTTTCCAATTATTGAGCCGGACAGCTGGACCTATGAATTGCACGTCTGCCATACTGGTACCTTCTCCTTCTTCGACCATATCAACTTCAATAAAAAGATTCTGGAAGTCATCAACCAATTCAAATTCAAATTCCACATGCTTCGTGACACCGCTCTTAACAAATGATTCACTGAGTAATGGCATTGGGCGAGGGAGTGACCATGTTTCCTTTTTCCTTTCTTTAGCTTTCTTCAGATCTTCAGCTGTAGGCTCAAATCCTAGACCAAACGTGCCCACGTTCTTACTCGTACATATGGGATGAACTATACCGTACAGAGATGCTCCCAAACCCTTTCCTGGCTCAAATCTGTATTTTCAAAGTTCACTCACCATCATGTTAGAAGCAGAAGACAATTGCGGTCCCGGTATAGCTTGTCATTTAAGGATATGATTCACTGGCACTGTATCAAAAATTTGATAGACGAATGTCTCCTCTACGTTATTTGCTTCAATAAAAGACAAGGGAGAATCTTTGTAGGCTGACAAATCTCCTTCAACATGAATAACTATGTCTTGTCTGTCATGCTCAAACTTAATCATTTGGTGCAGTGTAAATGCAACCGCCTTGGCCTTGTGGATTGAAGGCCTTCCCAACAACAGATTGTAAGAGGAGTCTACATTCAATACTTGAAACTCTATGGCGAACTCAATAGGCCCTATGCTCAACATTAGTTTTATTTCGCCAATGGAATTTGATTTTGCACCATCGAAAGCCCTAATACATAAATTATTGGGCCTGATCCTGTCAGCACCAATATTCAACTTTTGCAAAGTAGAAATAGG
>NW_025859250.1:0-5200 GCF_002878395.1 Capsicum annuum
GCATCGAAGCTATCCACAACTGCTGGTATTTCTTTCAATGATCCCACTTTATTTTGGAGCATCGTTAAGGCACTTTAGTACCTCACCTCTACTAGACCGGACATTGCTTATGTTGCAAAGTATTTCTATTCATAATTTGTCCCATGGATACTCACTGGATAGTTGTGAAACATATTTAATGTTATATAAGAGCTACTGTTTTCCATGGCTTGTTTTTTCAGACGTGCTTCAAATAACTTACTTCATGGATAGTCTGACTTAGATTGGGGGAGATGTGGATGATCGTGAATCGACTATTAGTTTTTCTATATTTGTTGGTAGATTTGGAACCTGAAAATTTAGTTCTAAAAGCTACTGAAAAGGTAGATTTGGAACCTGAAAATTTGGCACTCATGACTAGGAGATTTCAAAAAATAGTGAGAAAGAGCTTGAAGTCAGAAAATAGAAACCAGGTTCTGAGAAATTATGACAAGGAAAATCATGATGAAGTGTGTTACAAGTGTGGCAGTCCTGAACACTTCATCAAATTTTGTCCTTTATAGACAATAGAGCACAAGAAAAATAATCAAGCAAGATCTAAGGAACAAATGAAAGACCTAATTCTTCCATCGTACAGAATGATGACAAAACATGACGCTGATGTTGTTGTTAAAAGGGCTCTTGCTAAAATAGAAAACTCTTCTAATGAATTAGAAGATGAAGAACCACAAAATCGGTCATTACTGGCTATGGTGGAATATGATGATGAGGACACACTAGCACTTGTTGAAATTGCTGATTCGGATGGTGAACAATAAGAAGAAAGTTCCAAGGAGGCCATACTTTCACACATGGAAAGTTCAGACTCAAATGGTGATACTGAACAAGGATAATCTGAGGTATGTTTTCTTGATCTTCAACCTGAACTCAAAAAATTTTCTAAAAGAAAACTTGAAAATTTGGCTTATGTTCTTATTGATGCCTATTATTCTGTTTGTTCTAACAAAAATTAGCTTATGAATGATTATGTATCTTTATGAATGGACTATCAAAGCCTCGATTAAGAAAATTGTTCCTTGAAAACTCTTTAAAGGAATTTTCTTCTAAAGAAAAAAGCCAAGCAACTACTTTTCAACAATCTTTAGAAGATGACATCAAGAAATTGACTGTAAATCTTCAAGAGCTTACTGAAAAGAATAGTTTGCTGCAGGAAAATCTTACAAGGACTAAAGATGAGTTAGAACACAATAAAAAGTGGACCAGGTCCTCAACACTGTTAACTCAAATTCAGGATAGTTAAACCACCACTAAATATGGAATTAGTTTTAAACCTGAAGAACACAAGTCCTCACAAGTTAACCCTGCTAGATTAAAAATTTGTACTCACTGTGGAAAGGAAGGCCATCTTAGAAATCAATGTCAAGGTTAAATTTGAGCAAATCATAAAAATATTAATTTTTTCAAAAAGGGAACTGATTCTTGACAGATGAATCATTCTAATTTTGTTAAAAAGAAATCAGGTCCTTACCATGCAAATGCTCAAAAGAAACATTCCTCTCGTTTGCCTTTTTGGGCTAGAAGAGATCCCATTCATCCTTTTACTCACTGGAAGGGGCCCAAGTTAATCTAGGTACCCAAGACTAATCTTTAACTAGTGTTTCAGGTGAAGGTGAGAGGAAAATAAAAATCATGATAGTTGAATAATACATGCTTTGGACACAAGATCAAAATGGGAGAAAGTTTCCTCTCACACGCGTATTTCCAAGGTTACAAAGTAGTCTTTGGAAAGAAAAAAAAGGATTCAAACATAACTTGTTGAGCGTCTCTTAGAAGCAAGACAAAAAAAAGCACTTAAATTCTAAAACCTAGTTCTAAATGAAGAAGTCAAGAAAATCCTTTTTCATAAGTTGCCCAACAACCAATTTAGTAAATAATTGCTCAAAGTGATCAAAAATCAAAAAGAATGTTAGAATGTTCTAACTTCAATATTGAAGGCTCGCTCACAACAATTGGGAAAACTATACAACAGGAACCTGGTTCGTACAAATTTACAGAAAGATAATGAAAAATTAGTTTTATGAATGGCAATCTTGATGATTGTGATCTTGAAGAGTACGTTGACAATGAAGGATTTCTTATTTCTAGAGATAATTGTGAAGATTATGAATAGTCTATACTAGTAGAACCTGGTTTCTAAGCAGTTCCTAAAAATGATCAAATTCACAGTCTAATGGTGATCCTCATATTAGTGAGAGGGTACATGAGATAGGGGGAACCAATGTTAAGAATATGCATGGCGATAAAAAAGAGGGAGAAGTGCTGGATGATTAAAGGGTTCAATGCAATGTGAACCTGATTTCTCTTTGCTTGGAGCTTTGACTTATGAAGAAGCATGACGCATCATCACTTCCTTAATAATTGGCTAGTAAATGAATAATTTTATACTTGATTGGATATATAATGTATATCTAATAACTCAGTCTCGTACTGTTATAGGTACACACCTCAGACACATATTTGACAGTGGCTAGATGGTCTGTGGATATTACCCTTGCTTTCTTACTAATTGCATCAAGAAATCAAGAAGGAACTCAAAAAGGGGAACTTGATTCCTTATTTGTAGTCAGGTATGTACCATTCTTTTCAATACATATATTTCTTGAATATGTGTAAAGCTTGAGCACTGGTGAACCTGATTCATTCTTAAAAAGACGATTCTTCCGAGAAAAAACACCAAGAATCCTTCTTTTTCTTTTGAATGCTGAACATCCTTCAATCCCAAACCACGTTGATAAAGAGGATCTCAGTCTTAAAATTACCCAAGCTCCAATTCATGGGAAACCTGGTCCATTTCCTTTAGTGTCATCATTGTCTTAGCCACCTAAGTCATTTGAACCAGGTTCACAAATCACAAATCATGGCCTCACCTTTCAAGTGTAACTAACCATTTCTTGGGGGAACAACTTTCTTAGGAGCAAACTAATATCAGTTCCCTTATTATTGCGAAATCCATCATTGTTGCACAAAATTTGATGAGTCTTTTAATTATATCTACTTTTCCTTAATCGGGGTTTAAAAGTCTTCAAGAAGAAGTCATATGATAAAAATATCCAAAAGGAGTAAGATCTTTGTGCATATGAACCAGGTTCTAAAAAAAATATAGGCTTCATCATTCAGTTGTTGTTTCATCTACATCTTGCAAATGTATAGTTTACTTGAAGTTGACAATACTCAGCTAAAGGTGGACCTCATGTATGATTAGAATGAAGTATTATGAAAAAATGACAAAAAAAAGGAAACTGCATAATGATATGGAAAAGTATTCCATCTCCTCCTTCTTAGCCTTAGCAGTTCTTCTCCCAGTATATATCCTTGAGTACCTTTGCATCCAATTTTTCTTGTGATGCTTATGTTTTGTCTAATACTTATGATATGATATGTTTTTTATTAGGGTCCTAAGGGCTTAAATCATTAAATATATACTTCATTGTGTTCCTTCTCTACATCTCTTGGTTGTGTATGTAAGATGGTTGATATCCTTAGATTGACTTACCTTATTGTCAAAAAGTGTGTGCTGAATAGTGTTGCCCGAGTGGCGATGAGTTAAAATGATATTACACTCATTGTATGTTTATTGAGTTCTTTGGTTGTTTATTTTCAATGATGCCAAAAGGGGGAAGTTATATGGCGTGGACAATGAATATATGATGCACTATTTGTTATCATCAAAAAGTGAGAAATAGTTGGAAAGTAGAAGAACATGTTTGTAGTGTTGGTGATTGACAAATAAGAACTTGGTTTATTACTTGCTGTCTTTTGTATTGACAAATAAGAACCTGGTTTAATACTTGTTGTCTTTTGTATGTTGTATTATGTGAACCAGGTCCCAGAACAGGTGACATGAATACACAAGAAAATCAAGTACAAATAAGGAAGATTGAAGCCACGAAATAAAGAATAAAATAAATAAAAAAGCATGAATGAAAGAATGGAGAAAATAAGTAAAGAAATAAAGAGCAAAGAATGAAAGAAATAAAAAGAAAAAATAGAGTCTAAAGAGGTTTCAAAGTTTTCTTATATGATACAATTTCATTATAAGGAAAGGAATCACATATTTCCTCACAGGAAACCAAGTTCTATTTGGAGAAGGAGTCCAATTTAGTGATATTCTAGGGCATGACAAATCACTGGCATATATATGGCAAAAACATCATTGAGAGCTGCACCTATTGCATAATCACAAAATTAATCATCTTCAGAGCAATAGCAATCAAAGCAAAAACTGCAGGAGTTCATCAACGTCAAAACAGAAACCTGGTTTACAGTTTCTGTTTGAGTTTACACTACTTAATGCTGAAGTGTAAGAAGCTTAAGGCTAGAGTAATGAGTTTTGAGTCTGTAATAGGATAGATTCTGAGTTGTAATCCTTTCTATTATTGGACGTTATTTAGTTGTGAGTTTGAATAATAAGAAGAGGGTTTGACTTCTTATTCGTGGGGTGTTGTAACAAGAAGTGGGTTTGACTTCTTGTTTGTTAGGTGTTGTAACAAGAAGCGGGTTTGACTTCTTGGAGTGCTCATATAGTGGGTAGAACAATCGGAGTGAACTGCGGAGTTGTGAGTTAAGAGTTAGGTTCTAGGATTGTGGAGTTATAATTTTGAACAAAGCTATTTGAAATTAGTGGAGATTGGTGGTGAAATCCTTCGCAATGTAGGTCGTTGTTTTTTACTCCCTTGAGCAAGAAATTTTTCACGGTAAATTTGTGTTGCACTTTATTTTACTGTTTGCTGTTTACTGCAATTTCTAAGATCAGGTTCCTAATACGTGTGGTGGGATTAGTTATTTCCTACAGAATACTAACGAAATACTAACTTCACAATTTGCAAATAACAAGAATAATTTTATAGATATCAAAATGAATAATGTAGCTTTAAAAATACCAAAATTAGTATAAAAGTTCATTAAACTATACAAGAACGTCATCTTAATAAAGAAAACAGGTTAAACACAAAAATTAGTGTGATTTGGCATCAATTTGAAGAGAGAAGCAGGGCGATACTCAGAGGAAGAGCTACAGTGCAATACAGAGGTTCGGTGAACCCAGTAGCTTTTGCGTAGATTGTATATTTTTACTAAAAAATCAAGAAACATATATAGTTATATAGCTGGGAACACATACCAGAATGCAAGCAGATTGGCTCAGTGGTTGTCTGCGCACATC
>NW_025859251.1:0-1274 GCF_002878395.1 Capsicum annuum
ATTGAAGGTTGAGATGGTGTTCAATGGAGAAAATTATTTAATAGTGTTTTCATGTTTGTTTTTGGGTGGTGTTAATGGCGGAAAGTGAAAAAAATTAAAGGAAAGTGTTGTTTTTGAGTGGTGTTGTTAATGGAAGAAAATGAAAAAAATTAAAGAAAAGTATTGATCTTGGGTGGTATTGTTAATGGAGGAAAGTGAAAAAAATTAAAGAAAAATGCTGTTCTTGGATAGTGTTGTTAATGGAGGAAAGTGAAAAAAAATTGGGGTTGTTAATTGATGATGATTTGAAGAAATAAGAAGAAAAAAGTGTCCATTTTTTATTTTTATTTTTATTTTTATTTTTTTTTAAATTTTTTATTATATTTTAAATATAAGAGTACTGAAATTAATTTTTTTAATAAATATACGCGCCCCTTTTTTAAAAGAAATGTCACGTCGGCTTTAGAGGTCAAATAAATACACTTTAAAGATGTTAAGGGGGTAAATAAATGGAAGTTAAGTTTAAGTGTTAAAGTGAATTTGGAGGACAAGTTCAGGGAAATGTCTTTTCTCTTATTCTTACTGCAATTCATTTTCGAGAGAAGCATGGTCATAAAAAAAATCAGATCCGCGTATGAAGGGCGCGTAAAAGAGTATATATCTAATTCATATGGCAGCCAAAAATGTTCGAACTTCGTCTTTGTTTCCTTTGGTCAAGTCTACAACAACAACATACCCAGAATATTTCAAACCAAGTGGGGTCTGGGAAGAGTAAACACCCGCAGTTCATACCATTACCTCATAGGTGAGATAAAAGGTTGTTTTCGATAGATCCCGATAATTTAAGGTTGTTTTCAGTCAAGTCTACAACAACAACAACATATCCAGTATATTCTCACCAAGTGGGGTCTGGGGAGGGCTAGTGTACGCAGTCCATACCACTACCTCATAGATGAGATAGAGAGATCGTTTTCGATAGACCCGCAATTTAAGGTTGTTTCAAGTCAAGTCTACAATGTGTAATTTCGTTCAAAGTAGTCTTTGTTAAACCTTGATTTTGAATTTGTAAAAATACACTATAGTAGTTAAATACTCCCCAAAAGGTTAAGAATACTCTGGTATTAGTGCTTTTAATTTAAAGGAAGTTTTAAGAAAAGCTTGCATAATGTGAATGCTTTGTGTTAAGTACTGACCAAAAATATATACACATGGCTAATTTCTTTATCTAATTCATTAAAAAATGTAAAGCTAATGATTTAGCACTAGAATTCAAATAATTACTAGAGTACACATTA
>NW_025859252.1:0-1852 GCF_002878395.1 Capsicum annuum
AGATAACCTACCTGTTGCAACATATATATAAATCTGTTCGATTATTCCAATAGATGTGTCATCTGTTGCAATAGATAAAGTTCATCTGTTACAACATATGTCTAAATCTGTTCTTTTTTTCCCAATAGATGTGTCATCTGTTTCATTATCTTGATGTTTTTATCTAAAGTTCATCTGTTGCAACAGTGGAAAGACCTATTTGATAAATTCCAACAGATCACCTACCTGTTGTAACATATGTCTAAATCTGTTTGAATTTTCCAATAGATGTGTCATCTGTTGCAACAGATACATTATCTGTTATAATATTTGAATCTAGTATTTTTTTTCAATTAATAAGTTTAAATCTAAGGAATAAACAAAATTCATAGACAAAATAAAATAAATCGAAGCCTTCATAAATTAGCTGAAATAAGTCAACGAATAAATAAAATGTAAAAAAATTGTTATGGGTACAGATCTCAACAAATACACAATAACAATTTGAGTATACTACCAAGGATTGCTTTGACAGGCTCAAGCTATAAAGATCTACTCAGTATGGACAAGTTGTTCTTCATCCGGTGCTATGGAATTCGGCTTTGCTCGTCGTGGATCTTCATTGTCGCTTGTGTATGGTTTATGCGCTTTCTGTTCTCCGTATTTCTGTAAAAAGAGTAGCATATTGTCAATGCTGTTCAGCAGTAGGTTCTTCTACATTCACCTGGAAAGTCAGAATTGGTCAATGCTAATCACAGAGATACAACAAAATGGAAAAGGATAACTCATCCCTTCTAGCAAATCAAACATGTCTTCCTCCTATTTTAAATTATCCCAAACATATTATATTTCTGTTGCAATAATGAATCAATTATTGGGATAAATTTCTACATGAGGAAGACCCTGTGTGATAATTTCCAATGGATAAACCATTTGTTGCAATATATAAATCATCTTTTGCAGCAGATAGGTTATCTATTGGTACAAATAAAAACTGTACGAAGAGCTTTTTGATTTGCTAAAATAGACGAGACATATGTTGCACCAGATAAAGTATCTGGTGCAATAGGTTAGTCAACTGTTCCAACAGATGTATATATCTGTTTGATAATTTTTAGCAAATATGTCATCTGTTGAAACAGATATGTGTCTGTTTGTTTTATCAGTTGGAAGACATATAATATATTCATCTTCTTCAGCTCGTGCTGCTCTCCTTTAGATATTGTACGTTGCTCAGTGGAACACGTAGACAGAGGAGTTGCAATTTCGCCTTTTTGGATGCCTGATAATGCCCTGGAAATCACTCTCCTTCTCCTCTTAACCCTAATCTCTAATGGAGCGGATGGAAATAAAATCCTCTTTAATGGAATGAGACCCCTCTTAGATGTCAATTCCTTTACAGAAGTAGTTAATGCATTAATAACATTAATCACTGCATCATATTTCGTTCTGCAGTCTTGACATTTGCATGCAGAACATTCGCTGGGAGAGGCAAAATCTGTATAACCAGTATGATCATACTCATAATTTTTTGCTTTAAATATTGTAAGATGAGCATCATTAGCACCAACAGCAGCACCACTACCACCACCAACAGCTCCATCAACAACAACATGCCCACCCTCCAAAATTATTTTTCTTGTAATAGTTGTTGCTCCAAACAATTCCATTTTTATTCTGTCAATGACCTTAGGGTCTGATAAAGTTTGCACAGACCATAAAGTAAGAAAAATGGCATCTTCAACTCTCGATTGGTTAAAACTAGCGATAGATGCACATTCTAACATAAATTATTACATATATTAGAATGATGATTAGATCATTCAAAAAATCCATTAATTAAAAGAAAAAATTAATTATAATTATACTTACT
>NW_025859253.1:0-3031 GCF_002878395.1 Capsicum annuum
TTTAGAACCACTCCTTTATGTACATTTTGCCTATAAAAGGCGCACATATTGTAGTAGGAAGACAGAATGAAATCAACCAACTTCCAAACCAACCTATTTGAAATGTTAAAAGCCTTCCTTCCTAAACACTTATCCTAGCCAGTCTTTCTTGTGTAAATCTTGTATCATTGTGATTTCAATAAAAGCTCCAAGTTTTCTATTCGATCTTTAGGGGGTTCCCGAAAGGAAAACCTCTCTCCTAGTTACTTCATGTAAGTTCTTATTTACATATTTTCCCCCACAAAAATATTTATATTCATGTTCTTACATCTATGTTTTTAAATCATTTTACGTAGTTTTTGTAAATCATGTAAATTTAAGTATCTATAAAATTTTTACCCTTAGTATATGGTTAGCCTCTTAATTTCTTAATACCGACAATGGATTAACCTGTAAATTCCTAGGAATTCTGGCCTTGATAGTCCAATAGGTCTGCAGATAGACAAAGGATGAGTGTTAGCAGCCAGACCAAAAATTTTCCGGGGTGTGGTTAAAGAAGTACGATGTTAAGAACATAGATTAAGAGGAAGAGATGAACAGGGTAAAGTAAAAAAAAAAAAAAATCAAAATCTGGGGAAAATATAAACTATAAGAACAAACATGAAAAACAATAGGAAAGAGGGAGTACTGAGTAGGTTTTACAAAATTGATATAATCAAAAATCAATAAAATCGATCATTGTTCACTATCGTACTGTCTCTATCTCTGTTTAGAAAATATCTGTCTCCATTTTTCATTGAAATACGGTTTTTATCGAAATATACGACTATTTTGGTATCAGAGCGAGAAGGTTTTGGGAACATTACCTACTAACTCGCAAAAGTTTATGAACTTTATATGAAAAAACATAGATCATTTCAAGATATAAGGTGTAGTTATTTCTATCTATATAGAGAAATTAGAAAAAGAAACAAATTATTAACTAGAAGACGTAATTTAGAAGAAGGTCAAAAAAGGCTACTAAAAGTTAATAGAATACGTACAGTATATTATAACGAATTATTAAGCGCAGTAAATTGGGAAATACAAGGTTGTGAGAGAGACTTAGAAAATAGTATTTCAGCAATAAAGTGGCTTAAAGAACGTACTAAGAGAAAAGCTTATCAGTTAGGATAATAAATGCCAATAAGATATATTGAGTGTATAAGACAAATACAACAACAATATTATAGAGAATTTATATATAAACATCAACTTGTAAAAATCCGAAGACAATTTGTAGAAAGATTAGAGCTGTTAAATAAAGAAATAAGAAATCTAGAAACAGATATTTTAAATTTTAAGGAAACGGACGAAATAATTACCATAACATCTAACTATTATAAAAAAGCATTAATTAGCGAACAATCTAGGTTGATAGAAAATATACAGGAAGTAGATTTGGATATAACCTATACAAATAGTAGATTGAGATATCAAACTAAGCTAAGCAAAAAATACCTTAACTTAAACCACTTAGGATAACAAGATAGCTTCGTTAAAACATCTCGATTACCTAGATCTTAGATTTCAACCAGAAAAGAAATATAGAATATTAAAAAATAACTCCACCATAAGGTGTAATTTCAACCAGGGAGAACACATTTTACATTCGGAAGATAAACAATACAACACAATAATAGATTTTTTGATAAATACAAGTGAGAAAACTCAGGAAAAAGATAACAGTATAATAAGAACTCTAGACCAAATAGAAGTTACTCAAAATAAATACAAAAAGACACTAGATAAGATAGAACAAAATTTAGATTATCTCAAGGCACAAGAAGTAGAAATAGACAGAAAAATCCAGTATTTAAACCACAAGTTTAATTTAGAAAAAATACCTACGAAAATAGAAATTGAAAACCTAATAGCAACTATAATAGAAAAACCTAAAGAATTGGAAGTAAAAAAAACCCAACTAATATCTAAGCTTGTAGAACAAGTAGAAAATATAACAACAGAAATCAAAGACTTACAAGAAATAACAAAAAGATTAGAAGAAATATCACTTTCATGAGTGAAGAAGATATAAACTACAATAGAGCACTAGAAAAATCAAAAAATTATCATAGTGAACCTGAAGGGCTATCTAGGCATATACCTTCAAGTCAAACAGATAAAATTTTATTAAAACAAAATAACATCATAATAGAATTACTATTAGACTTACACAGAAAGATAGACATCTTAATTAAAGGTAAAGAAACTAAAAAATCCCTCCAGGAAAAACCAGAGCTACCTGAACTACATAAGAAAATAGACATCTTAATAAATAAAGAAATCCAACCAAAAAATAACCTCGAAATAGACGAACTTATTAACCAATTAAAAAGAATCGAATTAACTCCTAAACAAGAGCGAAAAAATATAATAAGAAAACCACAAAAGACTTTCTATCAAATAGACGGAGAGCCATCGAAAATAATACAGGACAAGGAGAAGAAAGACAAAGAATAAGTTTTTCAGAAAATAGAATAGGAAATAATACTATATTATCTAGAATATGCAGAAGACAACCTAATATAGAGCAAAACCCAGAACTTAACGAAATAATAGATGTAGACAAAGACTTACAAATTTTCCAACAACACCAATTAAAATTATTAAATCCCAAAACACTATATAACACAGGATATTTTTCTACAGACAATCAGTTATACAGACATTATAGAGAAGAACAAATATCGGCGTTAGGAGAAGATTTTAAAATACTAGATTTAGTAAATGTTAATTCCTTAAGACATCTAAAAACTAATAGAATGGTATTAATGCATATGGGTTTAATTGTTATAGGAATAAAGGGTTTAACTAGAAAAAATTTAGGATCCAAAGTATTGATAACAATATATGATGATAGATGGTCAGACATTAAAAAATCAATAATAGGACTAACTGAAGTAGATATGACTAATAATGGAGGAATATTTTATATAAGTCCAGACTTTCTAATGAACTTAAAGGAATTTGGACAAAATATTAAAATAGGAATCCAAACTAAGGGATACGA
>NW_025859254.1:0-1182 GCF_002878395.1 Capsicum annuum
TTAGATTTAAACGACCTAGTAATCAATAATTTAATGAATGTTACTCAGGAATGTGTACATGAATTCCAACGAAACAAAGGATTAGACAGCAACAGATGCCGTATATGTAATTGGTATCCCAGTAAAGACAATAGAGCTAAATGTAAAAAATGTTACCTAGAAGCTTGTATAAATTGCATAGAAAACACTCTAAAAATAAAAGTAGAATCAGAGATAAATAACGGACAAAAATATACGAACAATCAAATCTTAAACCTAAGGGTATCTACTCTAGAAACCCGATTAAATGATTTAGAACAAAGATTAACTATTCTAGAAAAAGGAAAAACAAAAATCACCTTAGAAGAAATGGATACCCAAGAAGCAGTACATTTAGAGAAATTCGAGGCAGAACTTATGAATTTAGAAGAGACTAACACTAATCTAATATGCAACGAAGATAAAGAATTCTCTACCATTAAAGTCTTAGTAAAAATCAAAATAAAAGACGTAGAAATAGAAACTCTAGCATTAGTAGATCCCGGATGTACTAGCTGTTTAATCAATAAAGAAATAGTACCAAAACACTTATTAAAAATACTTGAAAGACCTATAATGGCTACTCAAATGGATGGATCACACAATATATATAATTATTATATAGGGAAAGCTCAACTAAGTTTTTTAAATACATGCAATAAATTCTATAACCCAGTTTACAATGTTAATAAAATATTAGCACGAGATTTAAATATAGGATCAGACTTTGTTATAGGACTAAGATTTTGTATACAGAATCAAGGAGGATGTCTCTTGACAAGAGATGGAATAATGCTCTTTAAAAATATAACTTATACACCAGTACAAACAGTAACATTGCCAACAGTATATAGAACACTAAACACAAATAAAACAAGACTGCTTCCAGAACCGTGTTGCGACAGTTGCCAAAACAATCAATGCCAAAACAGCAACCTGTCAAAAGAAAACAAAAATATAAAAGAAAACCTAGAAGAGGTTAGAAACTATACACTGATTAATGCAGAAGGACAAGAATGCTTAACAGATATCGAAAAAGACTATACCCTAATAAGTATAGAAACTCAGTTTTATAATTTTAGAAAAGGAATAGATAAAATAGGAATAATAAACAGTCCAAAAGATTTAGAAAATATAATATCTATATTAGACGAAATGGAGATA